>NC_048228.1:20342149-20487968 GCF_002007445.2 Ailuropoda melanoleuca | reverse complement strand
TATATATATATATATATATATATACCCTTGAATGCTGTTTGTCTGATCTTTCTAGACAATCTGGGAGCTGTAACAGCTCAACATGGCCTTATAACCTAAATAAGACAAGTATATTTGGAGTTTTAACCACCTCACAGCTACCAACCTGAGAAGTGCATGCCAAAGGAAGATAGGAAAGCAGTGCTTTGCAAGTATGCATTTCTCCTTCAAGATACATTCCCTTTTTCATTAGTTTCCACATCCTCTAGAGAAAAAACGGGAGAAATTCAAATACAATATTTGATTCAAATTTAAACCCATAAATTTGTCAGTTTGAATTGCTGCTTTCTTTCCAAAGGCATTTAAAACAATTTACTTTTCATATTGGCCACAAGCTAAATATGATCTCAGCTTTCTTAAAAAAGGGACTTTGTTAAGTCTGAGAGAATATGGGTATGTGGCTCCCCCCAGTGGCCACTGGGAACGTCAGAACAGTTCAGAGAGATGGGGAGAAAGCGGTGCTTTGAATTATCGCCAGCCAAGGCCCACTGTCCAATCTTCTTCACCACCTGGTAACAGCTGGTGTGTATGTAAAGATGACATGAAAAACGGATAGAGGTCAAATCCAGGAGGACTTGCTTCCCTTGTATAGAAAATCAATTTAAAGTAACAAAAGTACCAAGATAAAATTTCCAAGAACTTCTGAATCTTTCAGTAACGCGGCTAAATTTTAGGGAGAAGAGAGGGCCAAAGCGAAGACAGGAGCAAGGCTTTATTCCACATAGCGTTTCATTTAATAGTTTAATAGTTTCCACTTTACAAAAGTAGAAGAAAAACCGTAACACTGGGGGACAAGCTAATACCAGAATATTCCCAAGCTGACAAGCAATTTGGAGTGAAAACTGACACAATAAAAAATTTTAATGTACTGAATATATTCCAGCTGAGAGCCCACAATATCAGCAACTCCCAGAGGTTCCAGGCAGACACTCAGATTCGCTGCGTCAGAATTTCTTGGCCTTGGCCCAGGTTTTAACCATACCCCACATACAACATTGCCTTGATTCTCTTGAGGGTTCGACCTTCAGAGCAGCCTCTAAATTCAAAGTGCAGCTTCTGAGAAGGGAAAATGTTTTAGAATCAAGATAGGAAGATATATATATCTGCCTTTCAAATTTATAAGCCTCTCTATTCAGCAGCGCCAGTGAGCCCACAAGCACTGTGCACAGACAATGCACAACCATGGTTACTGCTCAGATAAAAACTGGGAGGGAGGCTAGGCTAACCCCTCCTACCAACAAGCCTGACTCACCAAATCTGAGAGCTCATCCTACCTCTTAAATGTGTCTCCTTCGCTAATTCATGCATAGAAGCCCTCCTTACCCTTGTTCCTTTTCTGGTTTCCTTTCTTCTTCTATTTTTTACTTCCACCTGGCCTCTCTCCCTAACACAGCCACCTCTACCCGGTCACTTTCCTCTACCTCCAAATACCGTTCTTTTCTGGGTTCAGAGCTTGACTTCTCTCTCTTGACTTTTATTTCCCTTAATCTTCATCTAATGAACTTTCCTCAGCCTCCTGTTATTACTAACATGTGAAGCAATCTGTTAAGGGATAAATTACTGAAGAGGTTCTGCTACAAAGCATTACAGAGTCATAGAGCTTAGAGCCCCAAAGGGTCTCAAAATATAATGTGGCAGAGCCTTCAGTTTATAGGCTGTTAAGGTGCCTCTTTGAATTTTTCAGATACTGAAATTGAGGCTTAAAGCAAGTAAGTGTTTTGCCCAGTGATAATTACCTGGAATTTGCAGCTTCATAAGACGTAATATTTCCCATTATAAATACCACCTCTTACACATAACAACATGGAAAAAGTTTTGAGAAAAGGGTTAGGTTTTTTGTACTCGTTGAGCATTGTCACTTAAATAAAAAGCCACCTGACAACACTCACACTTGAATCCCAGTATTAGAAACAATCTACTTTTTAATTATAACTATTTTGTCTTTTACATTCTTCCTTTTTTTCTTCACGTCAGTATGAATAATTAGCCCTTTTTTAGATAAATGTCTCTTCTCTGGTTATTGTGTATGAACACAAATATGTTCTCATTTTAAGGTATATTGTTTTCACCTGCCCGCTGTCATTAAAAATTGCATCTGCAAAACGCAAGCCTACCTCGTGGTTTTTTATGTTTTGTTTTGCCCATGAAGGTTAATTGCAGTTCTGCTCCCGTAGCTTCCTCACTGCTGTGGCGTTAACCATGGGTTTGCTGTGCTGGGAAAGGTTTATCAAAGGTCTGGAATGCAAAACAATGGCAACAATAAATACCAATTAGACCCAAGTCTTCTGCTCCCACTGCCTCCACAGGTTGAAGAGGCAGACCCAGCTTTTGACTTCAGTGAGACTGGACTCTCCTGAAGCCACGGAAGAGGCTGAAGACCTGTTTCCAAGACAACTTTAAGAGCTCAGGTTTTCCTGCTGATTAATACGATAACGTGGAGGCACAAGTGAGCAGCTTCTCGGCCCTCTACCTTCTCAAAACAGCTTCTCTTGAGGGCTTGCAATTAACCCATTAGGAGTGTAAGTGACATGTGCATGTGTCACCTGAGGTTTACTTTGTCACAGGCTAATAGTATGAGAAATTGAAATTGGGACTTACTTGGTTGTAGAACAAAGAACATCTAAAGCAAAGTAAAAACATACACTTTCCAATTTTGACAGACATACCCATTTCTCACCTGTCTTGTATATTTCCCTTTTTTAAAATTATTTGCTTTCTAAAATAGAATAAATAGGGGCGCCTGGGTGGCACAGCGGTTAAGCGTCTGCCTTCGGCTCGGGGCATGATCCTGGCGTTATGGGATCGAGCCCCACGTCGGGCTCCTCCGCTATGAGCCTGCTTCTTCCTCTCCCACTCCCCCTGCTTGTGTTCCCTCTCTCACTGGCTGTCTCTATCTCTGTCAAATAAATAAAATCTTTAAAAAAAAATAAATAAAATAAAATAAAATAGAATAAATATAGGTAGAGTTATCTAAGAATATAAATATATAGAGATATATAAGCTATTCTATCACATCAGGAAGATGGGATTCCCTTTAAAACAGTTATTTAAACAGAAAATTGCTAGTAATTTAACAAAATCATTGAAATAGTGACACAAATACTAGCTACAGTGACCTCTAGTGTTCTAATGGCTAAACAATCAACAGTCATAATAGCTGCTTGCCCCATTCATTATGATTAACAAGTATCAAATCAAGTTATAATTTCTGAAAATGAAAGAGATCCCACCAGTCAGTCTTACTTTACTGGTTACCATCTCCATGAAAAGAATATAACAATAAAATCTGGAGCACCTGGGTGGCTCAGTCAGTTAAGTGTCTTCCTTCAGCTCAGGTCATGGTCCCAGACTCCTGGGATCAAGCCCCATGTCAGGCTTCCTGCTCAATGAGGAGCCTGCTTCTCCCTCTCCCTGCCCCTGCTCATGCACTCTATCTTTCTCTTACTCCTTCTCTCTCTCAAATAAATAAATAAAATAAGTTTTTAAAAAAGAATATAACAATAAAATTAAATAATTTTTAATTATTAACATCTCACCATCCTAATGATACCTTTCTCATTGTTGTCTTTAACTTTCCAAGCATTGTTCACATGAAAACATATCAATATATTTAACATTATATATTTTGTCCCATTTAGTGTGGCTATCAATTTTTTGTAATTTTAGAAAATATTTTAGTTTCTTGACTCTCAACTTGGAAATTAGGAGTTATAAACAGAGACATCAAAGGATTTCTCACTGGAAAAGTGTTAAGTACTGACATTATACTAATTGCTTTCAGTGGCATGAGTTTAGCCCTATCTTCCAAAAGGCAGGCCCTATTAGCCAATAAAGGACATCACTAAACATAAAAATTAGGTAACAGAATTTAGAGAATAAATACGAAAGCTACAGAATGCCTGGAATTGTTGTTCAGATTTTAGTCACCTGCAAGAGTGACAAATCTGTCCATCTACGGCAGTTTGCCTGAAGATGAACCTGGTATGCAAAACAGGGATTGTTTAACTATGGGATATACTATTATGTTAGTTCTGATAACCTGGTAAAAATCTTGCAATTATGATTTTTCAGAAAAAACAAGTTCTATCCACTCAGGTCCTACAAATTGATGAGCAAATGTTCAAAATATGGAAATTAGCAATTTACATTTCTCTAATGAATCCTATCCTCCACAAAGAAACGGTGACTGAAAACAAACATTTCTATAATGTCATTTGCGTCTTTCATTTGGTCTGATGGCAGGATGGTCCTCTCATCTCATCTATCCAGTATAGCAGGAGGCATGGTGATCTCAGAATAAGATGGTTAAGTGATAATGATGTATGGGCTAAGCTCTTGGAAACTATGGATAGGTCATACCTCATCTTTTTAAGAGGACACTGAAATCATTAGCTCATATTTCATGAAACATTGCATTTTTCATCCTTTCATCCTTTTCATTTATACTACTGTTATGAATGGAGACATACAGACAAGAGAAATGAAAGATTAGGAGTAATTAACTTTAAACTAGGACTGCTTTTTACACATAGTACTTATAACTATGTTTCTCACTTAGCTGTTAAGTCACTGAACCAAGTTTGATTTTTATTATTTAGGTATATTGGTATTTTAAAAAAAGAGGGGAGAAATATGTATGTAGATAGATGGGGGAGCTTTTAAAAGGTACATAAACTAAGATGAGTTCAACACTCTCTAAGAAAGAAACATAGAAACTGAGACATTAAATCACAAGGAAAATTAAAGCCAAAAGTTGAAGAGAGGCTGACAAGTAAAGATCAGAATAATGCAAGAACTAAGCAAAAAAAAAAAAAAAAATGAGGGTTATATGGGGACAGTATAGTTACCAGTGATTCCCCAAAAAGCTAACATGATCTACATAGCCTAGAAAAGTAGATCACTGAACTCATGATGATATGAGAGACTCCAGAAACTGGATCAAAGACATTTCCTGTATCTTTAGCAACTCGAGTGTAAGTAAGAGCATTCAAAATATTGTGATACTGGGGTCTCTGGGAATTGTCTGTTTCTATATTATCTACTAGTTTGATGCTTGTTATAGTAAACCTCTTTTTTAAGATTTATTTATTTAGAGAGAAAGAGAGAGTGCATTGTGCATTGGGAGAGGCAGAGGGAGAGAGACAGAGAATTCTCAAGAAGACTCCCCACTGAACACAGAGCTCACGTGTGGCTCAATGCAGGGCTCGATCCCAGGACCCTGAGATCATGACCTGAGCCGAAATCAAGAGTTGGCCACTTAACTAATTGAGTCACTCAGGTGCCCCTATATTAAACCTCTTTTTAAATAAACTTGTAACAAGAATTACCAAAAAATAGGTAAAAAAAGGCCAGTCACTTATACTTCAAGACAAATCTGTGCCAAGAAGATGGTATTTCTTAACTAAGAGACCTTAAAGTCTTCATGGGTCTGGTAAAAGAGTAACAAGTTTACACAGGTTTACCTTTTTTCCCCAAAAGATGAGAAATCTTTAAGTTGTTTTAATTTGTAAATTAACTCTATTACCTTGAGATCTCACTTACTGTACAGCCATTTTAGTTAATATTATAAAATATGCCCTGAATATAACAAAGCATTGATGAAAGAAATTAAACACACAAATGGAAATACATCTCATGTTCATGATTTGGAAGAGTTAATATTGTTTAAGTGTCCATACTACTTAAAGCAATCTATAGATTCAATGCAGTCCCTATCAAAATTCCAGCAGCATTTTTTTACGGAAATAGAAATTTTTTTAAAAATTCCACAATTTATATGGAACCACAAAAGACAACAAAAAGCTAAATCAATCCCGAGCAAGAACAAAGCTGAAGGCATCACACTTCCTGATTTCAAAATACATTATACAGCCACAGTAATCAAAACACTGTAGTACTGGCATAAAGACAGATCAATGGACAGCGAGCCCAGAAATAAATTCATACATATACCACTGACTGTTCTAGGATAAGAGTGCCAAGAATCAGCAATGAAGAAAGAACAGTCTTTTCAACAAATGGTGTTGGGAAACTGGATAACCATATGCAAAAGAACAAAACTGGACCCTTACCTAACACCAAATACCCGCACAGATGCACAAAACTCAAAATGGATTAAAGACTCCAATACAAGACTTAAACACTTCAATATAAGACTAGCAGAAATCATAAAAGAAAAGCTTCACGACATTGGTCTTAGCAATGATTTCATAGATAAAACACCAAAAATGCAAAATGGTGCAGCTGCTGTGGAATGAATAAATAAATATTTTTTTTCAATTTAAATATAATACCATATGATCCAGCAATTCCAGTTCTGGGTATTTATCCAAACAAACTGAAATCTGGATATCAAAGAGATAGTAACACTCCCATGCTCATTGTAGCACTATTCACGATAGCCAAGATGTGGAAACAACTTGTCTATCAGAAGATAAATGGATAAAGAAAATGTAGTACATACATACAATAGACTACTATTCTGTCTTTTAAGAAAAGGAACTTCTGTAATATGCAACAATTTAGATGAACCTTAAAGACATTGTGCTAAGTAAAATAAAGCAGCTACAGAAACAAATACTGCATGATTCCACTTACATAAAGTATCTACAATAGTCAAATTCAGTGAACCAAAGAGTGGAATGGTGGTTGCCAGGGTTGATGGAGCGGAAAATGGAGAGTTACTAATCGATAGGCATAAAGTTTCAGTTAAACAAGGTAAATACAGATCTGCTATACAACATTGTACCAATAGCCAACAATAATGTATAACACACTTAAAGATTTGTTAAAAGGATAAAACTCATAATTAATTAAGTTTTTGCCATAATAAAATAATTTTTAAAAAATGATTCTTGAAAACATTAGAAAATATAAAGAATGTGCTAAATCCCTGTCTATAAAAAATATTAGTCAAATTATAACAATAAAAACACTTTAAATATTTTGCAATAGCATTATTCTTATAATCAGATGTGAATGATATTACTGAAGAATATAAATTATTTGTTCAAGGTGTTTCATCAGTCATTTTTCTGTTTATATGGAAAATAGAAGAATGCACTAGTTATTGTACGGACATATAATATCAGGCCTTCTGTGCTCCAGTTATATTCTGGGGCAAGTGGGGCAGGGAATGTGCAAGGAAAAATGATAGCAATAGCACAATACCATGAATGTGAATTTTTAAAAAATGTATTTTTTAAAAAATATTTTATTTATTTATTTGACAGAGATAGAGACAGCCAGCAAGAGAGGGAACACAAGCAGGGGGAGTGGGAGAGGAAGAGGCAGGCTCATAGCAGAGGAGCCTGATGTGGGGCTCGATCCCACAACGCCGGGATCACGCCCTGAGCCCAAGGCAGATGCTTAACCGCTGTGCCACCCAGGCGCCCCGAATTTTTTAAAAAATGTAAACATTGGGGCACCTGAGTGGCTCAGTCAGTTAAGTGGCTAGCTTTGACTCAGGTCATGATCTCAGGGTCCTGGGACTGAGCCCTGTATCTGGCTTCCTGTCAGCAAGGAATCTGCTTCTCCTTCTCTCTCTCCCTCTGCCCCTCCCTTCCACTCATGTTCTCTCTCTCTCTCTCAAATAAATAAAGAAAAAATCTTAAAAATAATGTACACATTAACAATACACATTTAAAAGAGTCCGTATGTTCAAGAGGATAGATTCTAAATATACTAAAATGATTGCCCATAAGGAACAGGGATGTAAATGGGAAATGAAAATATAAATCAATGGGAGGGGGATTTAAAGGAACAACACTGGTAGATAAGACCAAAAAAAAAAAAAAAAAAGATAACCAAAAAAAGAGAGAAGCGTTTGGAACATATCACTCCTAGGATTCTTCTTGCCATACTTGTGATGACCAATAGACAGGAATAGAAGCCATGTTCATGGCTGAATTAAGCCACTTTTAAAATATGCCCCATATGTGGCTGTTTCCAAACAAACTTACAAGGAGTAAGGCTAGCCTAGAGCACATATTAAACAGAATATATTTATGTTAATTAGTAAAAGATAGCATCCCCAATATCCTAACAACATGCCAATTCTCTGGAGCTATCATTAGAAATATATTTTGAAAACTGTGAAGACTTACTCATACCTCTTTCTTTTAAAAAGTGGAAACAATCTCTGGAAATCTTCAAGAAAAGTAATACTAATTAAACTTCAGCTTAGAGAGGGTATAGATGAACTTGGGTTTGGGGGAGGAATTGAAATGTTTCAAAATTTCTGTCCTCTCTAAAGAATAACCTATCTTTTTATTTAAGAACAGCCTGATGGCATTTCAGTTGCCTAACAAAGACAGGAAATATGAAAGCAGCATGCCAGCTCCCACATTTTAAGGGGTGTTAACAGCTGCTGTGGGGGAAGTTGGGATTTCATGATTAAGTAGTTTGATAAACTATGGGTTAAACAAAGTTTTATGTTTCATAAACCACAAGACTTGTTGAAGCCTATACTATGCCAGTGTGCACTGTGAATATTCCAGATGTATAGGGCCAGCATTTCCTAATCTCGTCTAACTGTGGACACTGTTCATTACCGAGAACTCTGGGAGATCAGTGTTCTTTGATATATACTTCAAGAAATGCTACTCTAGGTCAGGTGTGATCATATCCAGTTGATCATTAAAATCATCTAGATTAGATAGATAGATGATAGATAGATAGATAGATAGATAGATAGATAGATAGATAGATAGATAGAAGATAGATAGATGATAGATAGATGATAGATAGATAGATGATAGATAGAGATAGATAGATAGATAGATAGATAGATAGATAGATAGATAGACACAAATATAGACTGCAGGTACCATCCATACTGTCAGACCCAGAATTTCTGATGGAAATGAGGAAATGGCATAGGGATCCCAGAAATTTGTGTTTTTAACAAACCCCAGGAATTTTGTTAATTAACTGAAGTACCATGCACAGATACAGACTCAGATACACAGGGTGAACCAAAAGTCTTTGCAAAGTTTTAAGCTTTAATAAGCTCAGAAGTATGATATTACACACACACACACACACACACACATGCACGCACACACAAAACTGTTCAAAATGTTATTTAAATTTGTTACATGTTGATACGTTTCTTATTTAAATTTAACATAACCACTGTCTTGTACTATATATTGTCGTGGCTAATTTTCAAACTTGTAAACACATACATACACACATACACACATTACAGGGACTGTATTTGTAATCCTAGCCTTAATATCATTCAAAGAATGAGGTGTTAAAACATACACAACAGTTTTGATGTGACCTCACAGGAGTGTAAGGGAGAAAGATCAGGTTACTGGACAGAGAAAAAGACTTTCTCTACCAGAATCTATGGCATGAAAAAAGTTAAAACTAAAAATTTACTTTTTATTATTACTTATGTGCACTATCACTTCAACTATCTGTTATTGTATCTGAATATAGTAATATTAGATGTTTATGATGAATATTGTGAGGAATAAGAGTGCCTGAGTTATTTTCTAAATTATCAAAGTAAATTTACATTCAATGTAATTGTGATGCACATTATACTTTTAAGAAAAGTGGTAATCTGTGATCTAATTGATTATAATTCTTTGTTAACAAGATAGTCAACAAAAATATCTAATCCCCATTCATTGTAGGTAAGTGGGAAATTACAATTTTAATTTAAATAACCTTACAGAAAGAAATATGTATAGAGAGTTATTTAAAGAAAACTCTTTAAACATGGTAATGAAATAATTTTAAATAATTAAACTTTCAAATTATGTTTTTTTAAAGTTTGTAGCATTTATATTTCTCATGTTATAAAGTTGCATTTTAATTTTTAATTTTAATTTTAACTTTGGGACTCTATGAGTCATATATATAAATCTTATATAAATGACAATACGGGGGACACCTAGGTGGTACAGTTGGTTAAGCAGCTGCCTTCAGCTCGGATCACGATCCCAGCGTCCTCAGATGGAGTCCCGCATGGGGCTCCTTGCTCAGCGGGGCATCTGCTTCTCCCTCTCCTTCTGCCTGTCACTCCCCCACTTGTTCTCTCTCTCTCTCTTTGACAAATAAATAAATAAAAATTTTTGAAAAAAAAAATAAATAGCAGTATAGGTACACAATTTAAAGCCACCTACTATTAATTAATTTGGAGAGATACCATTATTCAAACAAATGTTTACTGAGTGCCAACTCTTATGATTGGTACCATTTGAAATGTAGTTTATTAACTAAAGAAGCAGATAAAGTCCATGTCCTTATGCTGTTTATATTCTACTTAGGGGAGCCACATAATAAACAGATAAATAGTTATAACATATCGTATGATAGATACTGATGAGTAACACGGAAGACACTAAAGTAGGGAAGAGGAATAGAAAATTTCAAAGGGAGGAGGAGGGAAAAGTTCCTGTCTTATGTAAGATAATTAAGGAAGGTTTTCTTGTTAAGTGACACTGGAACAGAGGTATGAGGGAAGAGGGGAAGCACATTACATTATTAGCAAGAAAGGACAGTTTGAAACGGAGGAAATAGTAAGTGCAAATGTCCTTAGGGAGTGTGCTTGGCAGGAGGAAGGAACTCCAAGGAGCCAACATTGCTAGAACACAGTAAGGGATGGAGAGAAGTGCTGGGGACCCACAAGAGGGTTTGAGCAGTGACATGACCTGATTTACAGTTTAAAAGGAGAGACTATTGCAATAATCTCAGCACAAAATGGCGGTCACATGGACTAGTTTGGTAATGGTGGCAGTGGTCAGAAGTGAAGGAACAAGATACATACTAGACTAGATTTGGGCTATGAAAGAAAAATCACTGGAAGGTGATTTGGGGCCTGAGCAACTGAAAAGACAGAGTTGTCATTTACAGAAACAGGAAAAATCACTAGAGGATTAGATGTAGGGGGGTGGAGGTGAGAAATCAGGAGTTCAGTTTAAATTTGGAAATACTTAAGAAACTTTGACATTGATTTGTAGTATACGTGGCTGAAGTTTTCAATTTAGTCTAGAGAGCGCAGATAAAGATATAAGATCGGGCATTGTCAGCAAAACTAGAATTATAAGAGATAATTATAACTCCATACTACCTATGGAGTTAATGTATATAAAAAAGGGAAGACCATCAGAGGCACCCCAACATTAGAGGCTGGGGAGAGAGGTGAAACCCTCCAAGATGCAGAGAAGGAGTGGCCAGAGTGATATATGGGAACTAAGAGGTGGAGACACTCATATTCTCCATGTATATGGGTTTCTTGATCCCTTCCCCCAACACCTGACTGAGATACCAAGATTAATTATAAAATAATGACATGATTCAAATTTTTCCAAAATCCAAAGGAGTATAAAAAATACAATTATATCGTTCTATCTGATGAACAAGGAGGTAAATGAAAAATAAATTAAGATGAATGACTTTTTAAAAAAATTTAGATTAGTTCATAAACTCAATCTTGGTTTCTGTCAGCTTTATCTCCTATACCTACTATGTCTGAAGAACAAAAGTATTTGATGTTTATCATGTGTATTCTCTGGTACAAGAGAACCAAATTATCAAAGCAAATTTACATTCACTATAATTGCAACATTCATTATACTTTTATGAAAAGTAGCAATCCATGAACCGTGTAATTTTATCTTTCACATCAATAAGATATTCATGTAACAAAAATGCCCATTCTTCAATCTTTACAGGTAAGTCATAAATTAATATTCTCAGTTAAATAAATTTAAAGACAGTAATATATTTAGAGAGTAGTTGAGTAAAACTGTTTAGTAACATAAATTGTAGAGATGATTTTTTAAAAAGACATGACTACATCTTTACAATACCCATGCATGATTGCCTTCCTATGTTATCACTGACTAAGGAATGGAATTATCAAACGGAAATACTTTAAAACACATTTCAATCCAAAGTGTATGGATTAAGTATCTACCTACAAGGAGGGACTTGAAGAGCATCAAAATCTGCAGAGGATGCAAGTAGAAAGAGGAGGAATTGAGAAAGACCTTGGTTTGATGGAGACTTATGAGCTGTGCTACCATAGATGGGTGGGCTTACCAGAGGCCTTACTTGTAAAAGTAAGGTGAACCTCTCTATCTGAGCTGTTGTAGAATTATATGAGACCACTCCTTCATTTACTCATTAATAGCTATGTTTAGATACTGTTAGACCCTGGTGTCAATAAGAGGATGAGATAGCGTCATGTGAGAGAGTGATTTTCTGTGTGTGTGTGTGTGTGTGTGTGTGTGTGTGTGTGTGTGTGTGTAGATATGGTTGACTAGACAATGAAGCCCAAGATACATGAGCTGAAATAATACATGAGAAATTAGTTGGCACATATTAGGTACTCAACGCATTTGTATTTTATCTTCACAAATGTCCCAATTTTGTTGCCAAATATTTTTCACAAATAGCTAGACATGGTGATAAAAAAAAAAATTTCATCCAATTTTGGCACGCAGACCTGGTTTCAAAAAAACCTCATTAAAATTCAGATGAAAAAATACTGTGAAGGGGAAAGTAAAGGAAGGAACCAACAGTTTCAAGAAGCATTATTACTTTCAATGCTCAAAACAATCTACCGTGGTTGATACTGTTAATATTCCCATTTCAGGATTGAGGAAGATGAAGCCCAAAGAAGTTAAATGACTTCCCTAAAGTCACATAGCTAAAATGTAATGAAGGTGAAATTTGAGCATGGATCTAACTCCAAAGTCTTGTCTTTGCCAATAGTATTACCAGACATGGAGTTACCATGCAGAAATGATGTTTAAAATTAGGGCCCCTTAACCACATGAGATTCTCCCAATGCCCTCAAAAGGGCCCTTAGCAATTTGGGTAAAGAATCTCATCCACTCAAAAAGATTTAAGATTGGTAACTGCACAAGAAAATTTGCACATCTGAAAACTTACTGCTTACTCATGAAAGAAATTTGACAGAGGATTTCTCAAATGTAACAAGAACCTTAAACATTTACATAACATTACCAATAAGAAGAAGTGAAGTGAAAACTTCTAAACTGTCAGTAATAAAAAATTTGATTCATTATGCCAAAGAAAAGACAAAATTATCTTTCCATTTTCTCTATAGAAATTGATATTACAGTATTACTGTAGCAAATGAAGAAGCAATCAAAAAATATACTGCTGAACGTGGAGGGAAAAGATATTCTTGTGCAGTGGTCTATTAAAATAATTGTTATTTTTCTAGCTTTTGTGGTGTTTGTCATGTTTGTCACCTTCTGAAATCTTAAAATTTGTTAGACGTTTGCTCATTTTAAATTAACATTTCCCTTTTTACTTAATTTTGTATTATTTTTGCAAAAGAAGTCCTCCTAGGTTGTATGAATTTCCAGTCCTACAAAACTTGGACCTATTACATCCACAGTTTCCTGACAAAGAATAGGTCCACAGTGAAACAGCCCAGGGAATGGCCAGGTATGTGGCAAAAGGAAAGATGCTCTCATTCTCGGAGATTGCAAGCCTGAGAGGAGCTGGGAAATGAACAATTTCCATAAGCCAGAGAAGAGCAGGAGAAAAAAAAAAGCCACCTTGGGAGGAAACACCTACCAGGGGAAAATGGGTCAGTGACCAAATGCAAAAAACTATACTGCACACTCTTTTTCTATGGTACAGTGTCTATTACGTGGCCTTCACTGTTTTGGCTATGTTCCAGAAAACTTAAGTACCTCATGTTAGGCTAGGAAAATGCTCCATTTATATACTTCTCAAGAAACTGGTTTAGACTAACATGAATATTTAATTTAGGGCTGATCACAGAGAATCTAAGAATAGGAAAAGAATCTTAGGAATGCTAGAGACCTAGGTTCATTTGACAAAGAAACTTGACTTTCTCAAAGCCATAGAGATCATTGGAAATGAAGTTTCAATCAATCAATCAAGTTATCAAATATAACTGAGTATCTCTTCTGTTTTTGACAGAATGAGAAAAAATAGAAAGAACCAGTCTCACATGCTTAACATTTATGGTTAAAAGATAGCGTTTAGGGGCGCCTGGGTGGCACAGCAGTTAGGCGTCTGCCTTCAGCTCAGGGCGTGATCCCGGCATTATGGGATCGAGCCCCACATCAGGCTCCTCTGCTATGAGCCTGCTTCTTCCTCTCCTACTCCCCCTGCTCGTGTTCCCTCTCTCGCTGGCTGTCTCTATCTCTGTCGAATAAATAAATAAAATCTTTAAAAAAAAAAAAAGATAGCATTTAGGGCCACTAATAATATACACAAAACTAGATATATATTTGTATTTTATATTGTATAGTGTATAGTCAGCTATTTCAGAGCAATGAAATGAAAATGCTATATAATCATAAGTGAGAAAATTTTATTAAATATCAATGTAAAAATATTTTATCATGAATGAGAGAATTCTAGGGTATTGATGTACTCGGTAATTGTTAACACTGGTATTAACAGGAAAAGTGAAAAATATTTTTACTACTGCTTATAAAAAAGTACACAAAATTAAAAAATGATAGAATTGAATAATCTATTACTTGTTCATATTTTCTAGTTTTAAAATGTTATACTTCTTTTTAAAATCAAATTATTTTTAAGTAAATGTCAACTAGATTACATATATATCTGAGTCCTCAGAAATATGAGATAAATAAAATATGGGTCTTTGCAGTGAGGAAGTCAAAGGCAAGATTACTTTGTAAATTGCCTCTGTCCTTGAAACAACCCAAATTAGTTTTGTCTTTAGCTGGACTCATGAGAGCAATGTTCCATCAAGTTAATCCCTCAAAAACCAAACTTCAAAACTCTAAAGAGATTTGTTCTTTCCTAATCTAAATTAAAACACTGAAAGGGACGGATTAAAATACAAAAGAGGTCATGGAAGTTTCAAAATTATTCCATTCCCCACCACCTTCTGTCCCCTACCCCCATCCCACTCTATTCCCCAAAAAAGCTTAAAAATGAATCCAGAGTACATTAGCCTTCTAGTAATATTGCAGCTGTCTAAAAGCTGGGGGGAAACTCAGAGCAGGATTATGGTTTCTTCCCTTTTTGTTGTTGTTGTGTTTCATGCTGTTCATTTGGGGGTTTTTGAAAACCAACGAAAGAATAGGCAGCTGGATGGACAGACAGACAATTGCTTGAAGCCAGATTATTAGTAGCTTAAGTAGTAATCTTTTAAGTGTATCGCCAAACATACCGCAAAGAGGTCTGAACTAGCTCTTGACTGAAAAAAGCTGAGGAGATGTGGTAACGGCACACCTCAAACCATTTTTCTGACTGCCTGAGACTTTAAAATGTTACTTTCATCTTGCTAAAAGGTGCATAAAGTATAGTCAGGTTTGGAGCTCTCCTTTATTGAATGTGTCCCCATTGTTTTGTTCAACTGTCACTTGAATTACTTGAATTTTTTGGTAATAATGGAAAATTATTACTGCCACAATTCAAGTTGTGTCAACATAAAAAATAGAATAATCCACTGGAATTAGGGAAAAAAAACTATTTCAGCTCTATTTTTCCTTGCTTTACAAACCATACGACGAACAAACTGCTAACTGTGTAAACTATTGCAATCAGGCATATTAGCCCATGCCATTAGGATTTCAGGGCAAGAAACCTTCAACAAAATAAAATTCAGTTCAAAACTGGACTAATAAAAATTTCCATATGGGCATCAAAAACATCAGTAAAGCAAAACAAAAACCTTTGCCGAAATCTCATTCGGGACATAGACAGGATGATTGTATTAGTATAAAAATAGAAACAGTAACTGAAAATAGATGATTTAGATGTTTGAAAGCATAAAAAACTCTCATGTATGTTTCTTTTGACAGATAAGGGGAAATACACACTATTATTTATGTAATGCACTCTCTTATCTTTATTCCTTTCATTGAATTTTTTTTCCTGCATTTAGGGGGCTGATTGAGGAGAACATTGCAAAAATGAAACTTGAAGTACTTAATATACATTTATTGTAAAAAAAATTCAAATACAAATGCATGCATTAAAAAATAACGGTCCCACTCTACCCCCTACCCCATTCCCTAAATGTTGACATATATCTTTTTATTTTCTATGCTTATACAATATATATGCAATTAGATAATGCATATGTAATTAAACACATATATACCCTTTCAAGTACTTTTAAACTAACTCAAGAAATTGTAAGAAAGCCACAACACCAGAGAGACTAAATATTTTTTAGTTCAAAATAAATACATTTTTGTTAGCTCCAATGCAAGCTATAAAACTGTACAAGTGTACAATTCTACATTCTTCTAGGCAATTTTTATGGAAATGAGATTAGAATACCTTGCCAAGTAAAAGCAACCATAGTAAAAACGATGGAAACCACTAAACCAGAAAATCTTAAAATAAGAGAATCAAGGAAGGTAAAGTATATAAATATCCGTATTCATTAAAAATTCAGATAAGCTAATATCGTAAATTTTCAGAAACAATGCCAGAAATACCCCTATTTTCAGTTTGTCACATAAGCATATTATCAATTCCAGCATACATTTTCCTGATTTCTTTCTTTTATTTCTTGTTTGAAGAAAGTCTTTCCCTTAAGATCTTAGCACCACTTTAATGTGAAACAAGTTCCTCGAATATTGATCCTTTGTGAACAATAAAGTGTTTTGGCTAATGTTACCAGTCCTAAACTATTTGTGGTTTTATCTCCATTTATACCCAAAACTTGAGTGTGACACAAATTAACAATTGTCATATTATTTGTTATGTATCATCGATGAAGCAGCTGCAGTAGCTGGTTTCCCAGTTTCTCTGAGTGATTTAGATTGGATTTATATTGTATCGGTAGCTAAGTGCTAATTGCTGGAACTCGTCCTCATCATGTGGTTCTATGTGGTTGAATGATTCACTGAGATCCTAAATCTCCTACAGCCAGTAGTGTGTTGGCAAATGGTTAACAATCAGCTTCCTGGGGCAGGGAGAAACCCAGCCCTGATTTGTAGCATTTGCCAATTTCCATGGAGTAAATATTCCTACCACGGCCAATTTCGAGATAACTAAAAAGGCCCCTCACTTCAGAGTTAGGAAGAGCTACACACAACAAGCTCTTGAGAGCCTCCCCTACCACACCACACCACTTCATAGCAATCTTGAAAAATATAACTTTGAAATTCAGTGACATCCCAACTTTTCATTCCAAACAGCCACTCACGATTACCAGAAAAATTAAAGGCACCCCAGTCATCACTCTTCCCTTCCCTTTTCCCATCGCATCTATCCCTTCTCTGAAAAATGAAGTCTAATTCTCTGCTAAGCTTTTGATATTAAACCTTTTCCCTTGCCCCCCTGAGAGTAAAGATTCAAATCCTCCCTCTCCACTTTGCCCATCTGAACAATAACATGGTCTGAAAAAATAAAGTAAAAAGGAAAGGAAAAGACAACTTCCATGGTTATTCTTTCGGTCCAGAGAAGTAACTGCTTTTATTTCCTAGCACCCCAAATAAAGTCAAAATGAAGGTAAATAGCTATAACCCTTCCCTAAGTTACATTTCAACATCAAGGTTGTATTGATTTCAGAGCCTCCTACCAAAGCTCTGTCCCACGTCCTTACGTCTAGGGTCACCAGGAATGGTTCCACAAGGGAAGTCCATACCCAGGTGCCTGGCACAGGACTTGTGTTTGCTGAATAACCAAATGAATATTTATCCCCTCTCTCAATTTTGTGATACCTTTTTTTGGACAGTGCCTTAGAAGAAAATATCCATAATATAGTTGCACCTCCATAATGTATCCTCAGTTATTTTACAATATATGTCATACAAACGCTATTGATGGAAAGGAATACTATAGAAGCATTTCTGAATTTGGCAGTGGAAGAATTAAGTTGCTAAACTGCAGGTATGGGAAAATGCTATGTTCCTAAAATTGTCCAAAATCAAAATCATTGTCCTCTGTACTATCACAATTGCACCAAACTTCCTGGCCCAGAATTATTGAGGATAACCTGCCTGTACTACAGGAGGCCAGGTGAGCATCTGAAAAATGGTAATAAATGAAAGCACCTGGCTCAGAATCGCACCCTACAAATACTTTTTCTTAAAATAACTTTCTACCCTCCCAATACTTCCCTTTCCTTTTTTCTCTTCACTGACACTATAATCACATGTTACCACTGAAATAATCTCTATCAGGAACCTTGCCCCAAGTAGGAAGCTAGGCAACAACCAGCTTCATATTTTCATGTATTTTGATAAATACAGATCTGTTCTTCCTTGAGCTGATGTGGAAAATAAGGAAATTGTTGAGGAGGGGGATATTTCATAATTTTGTGTGTTTTATAAAAAATGCACAAAAATGGGGCTCCTGGGTGGCTCAGTGGGTTAAGCATCTGCCTTCAGCTAAGGTCATGATCCCAGGGTCCTGGGATCTATTGAGCCCCTCATCCAGCTCCCTGCTCAGTGGGGAGTCTGCCTCTCCCTCTCCATCTGCCTCATGCTCTGTCTCTCTCTCAAATAAACAAACTCTTTTATAAAATGCACAAAAGGATTCCAAATTGTATTCTTTTATTCTGTAAGCAGCATTATAATTATTTTGTAACACTTTCTTTGGAAATATTATAATTTCATCTACAAGTTAATGGTGTCTGATTAGTTAATCTGACCTTTAGCTCAAAGATTTATATGATAAATACACACTAAAGAAATTGTGCTGAATTAATAAGTGAATGAATGAATGGATGTTGTAAGATCAAACCACTATTCTGGAATCTAAATGTATTTTGATGCCCAAGCTATTTGAAAAATGTTCCCTTAGAACACATCTCACTGCCACCTTGGAAATTAACTATCTTTTTTTTCTCTTAAAGATTTTATTTATTTATTTATTTATTTAATTTATGAGAGAGAGAGAGAGAGCAGGAGAAAGAGCAGGGGAGGGACAAGCAGACTCCGCGCTAAGCTCGGTGCCTGACACGGGGCTCAATCTCACAACTCTGAGATCATGACCTGCACCGAAACCAGGAGTCATACGTTTAACCGACTGAGCCACCCAGGCTCCCCAGAAATTGACTACCTGTGATATAATTTCATTCAACTCTGCATCTTACTAAGGAACAAAAAACATAATGCTGTTTCTCAACTGCCAGACCAAATCTTCATGAACTTTGTGGTTATAGCTGTTGTTACAGTAGAATCAAATTTTGTCTTCCCTGATGAGCTTTCCCAAGGAAATTTTAAAAGCCGTGGTTAAATCTGTTTTTATCACTGTGCCTTATTTTAATTCAGTAACTTCCTTCGGAATTAAAAGTCTCAAACATCTCATCTTTATTAAGAAGCAATGGAATCCTTAACAATTTACAAGGATAGAGAAAACTACAACCCTCCCAGATAATGGCTGTATTTCAAAACTCTTCCTTTCTATTGGTTCCAGGAATTAGTTTCTTAATTTAAAGAAGACAAATGCAGCCAAAGTCAATTTACTTTTCACGTGTTTGGTCACATATGAATCTACGGTAGTACTTTCAAGACTCCTTCCTTCCCTCCTTTCTGCACTAGACACTTACTGACCAGCTGTCCTATCCAGCAATTAAAAATCAATATCTAGGCTAGATAAAATTCTATTTACTACTTTGAAATAACATTTTGTTGTGTTCAAAAATAATACTAACCACAGAAACTTGTATTTTTCAGTAGCAAACACTTATTCAGTATCCACTACTGAGTTTTTTGGTTTTGTCTTCAGTTTTAGATATTCTTTAACAGTACTGGTGCTCACAGAAAACTGGTTTGTTTGCAATTCAACCTGCCTGCAAAATCCTCAGTGGAGCAATAGTAGAGCTTAAGTCACTTTACGCAACTAGTGTCAGCTATTCCTGATGACAAGAGTGCCAGCGGGGTGGGGCAAGCTTACAGTCAGATTAATAAGAAGTTTAATCCTCTTCTTCCCCCATATTAATATAATGCAGCAGTTTCTCTTTCCACAGGGTACAATTAATAATCATTTCTCATTCCAGCAGCTGAGACACAGCACTACCATTAGGCAGTGTTTCTGCAACAGCTGAGTCATCCCTTTCAATTTGGTGTCAATTAGGCTAATTAGCGGGTAGCAGCTCAGACTGCCCTTCAATCATTTGGAAATAGCTATCCACACAAGTGTCAGGCACTCGCTGTCAGATTTTCTCACATACTGATGATATATTTTCTTGGCTGAGAGGACAGAAGCTACAGGCTAAAAAGACAGAATTTGATTGGCCACAATGATTGTCTGCCCACTGTCACAAAATAGAGCTTTTGTTGGCTATGCACCAGCTCTATGGTTTCTCGTCAGCCAGAGCGGTGGGGGCACAATTTATTGGCCAACGATCCAAACTGAATCCTGGTATCTTTTCATCTCACCAGCTAGGTGGTCGGGGTGTGCTTCCCCGGAGGGCATATGTACCTGTTAAAACACTATTTCTTTTGGCTCTGGTTCTAAAACCAGGCAAAGGGGATTAGAAACCTGGCTTTTAATTGTGCTTGCCTTTTTCTTTTGCGAATGGCAATCATTCTGTTGCACCTTTTGTGATATGAAAATGAACACTGGATTAAAGCATATTTTTGATTCCTCACCAACCATTCTAGTCAGTCAGGCACCTTGCTTAAGCCGATGGGTGTGCTTATGGGGCAGCTCAGCTTTGGCAGCAGGCAAACGTTGAGCAGTTTCAAAGCAAACCTGGTTTCTACCCCTAAAGCAGACACTGGGAACACGTTTACAGAGATAATTCAAAGAATTATTTAGCATTGTTCCTTTAGTTATCAAATAAAATCTTGAAAGTTTGACAGATTGATTTCCTTCATGAGATTTTAATAGTCATAATACATCAACAAAGAGCCTATGTAAATTGTACAAAAACATGAATTAGGCTGTTCTACAAATTAAATCTTCTTTTGAAAAATATCTTTTCAAAATTAAGGTTGTGTTATGACTTTTAAAAAATGTTATGTATACTGACATAGCTTTTAGTATGCCTCATAATATTAAAAAATTTTAATTTAAGTAATCCCATATGCACGTCCTATCTGAACAGTTTAGATGTTTAACAAAAGTTACCTTATTCTATTAAATTAGTTATGTTATCCACCTTTTGATTCTAAGAAATTGAATTCTAGTAATAAGATTATATATGAATATAATTTGAATATGGTAATTCAAAAGAGATTTCCAAGAGTCAATATAAAATTAGAGAATATGTCAGTTAAATATTTATAATGACATAATAAAATGTCTAAGTAAAGAAACATGGCAGATTTTATGTAAAAAATCTTCAAAATACATCACTGGCATAAAAAGTATACAGAAAGTTTAAGCTTCTCTGTGATATAAGTTAAATATAATCTATACTTTCACAAAATAAATGATACATTTTTATTTTATACATGCTTAGAGTCTATATAATATGTAAAATGTATTTATATATATATAAACTGTCCAGTTATATATGAAGCTTTTAAATATACATTTAAATTTACACTACATGAACAAATAAAAAACAAAGAATTTAAAGCACTCAGATATTTAAAAATGTGGCATCAATTATAGCCATAGGGAAATGTGACCAGCAAACCTAATTAATGAAAAGATCCATTTGGCTAAACATTGACTCAGCAAATTAAATAATATAATAATTTGAATCATGATATAATTTTGAAACATTTTTAAAAATGTATTTGGGGTAATTTTCATTTTTAAATTAATCATTTAAAGACATAAATATTGCCTGATTTTTTTATATTAGCACTATAAACACTTTAAAATATTCAAATATTAGTGGTCTGTAAGTTGAACTCATATAAAACAGGTATAAACAGAATAGGTTTAGAATTGAACAAGTAGTGCTAGATGGAAATATCTTTGTACATATAGCAAGTTACAGATCAGAAACTTAAAAGTTTTCTTTTCATTTGCCTACTTATTGACTACTGGGAATACTCAATTTTAGATTTTTTTCCCTTAAATATAAAATGATGACTTGATGACATTTTTCTTAAGCAGTAACAATTATATAAAAATCATAGAGCCTCAGTATCTGGAGCAAATTTTTAAAATACGTTATATATAGAAAGCAAATTTACTTCTAAAACATGGAAATTAAGGAGATTAAGGAGAAAATAATTTCTAGTACTCTGTTTTACTAACAAATTTTAAAGCTCCAACATTTTCTCTTTCACAGTGCTTCAATAGCAGGCAATGAATGCTCCCACACTGAGGACTTCACCAACAAAAAACAATCCAAAAACAGTATAATATTGAAAAACATAGTCTCTTTTCAATACTTGAAAGATAATCTTTTCCACTTTAACATTTTTAATTACTTGTTAAGAAAATAAGTTTTATACCAATAATATTGCAATGTGCCGTCATAAACATCACTGTGAAAAATGACAGTCCTAAATGCATATTACCCAAATAGTTTTCAAAATATAAACCAATGAGAGCAAATAATGAAATAACATCAGAATCTGAGAAAAGAGATAGAATAAAATAGGAAAGTTACAATTTAAAAATAAGACCAGGAATTTCAGTCACAGAAAGAGTAATGCTTTAGTAAATGTATAAATAATAAGGAATATGAATTTTTGTGGATTAAAAACAAAATGAACCTAGTTCTTTTTTTCAACCATCCATTTATTTCTTCGGTATGAAAACGTGTAACCTGCACTGTCCAATATGGTAGCCTCTGGCCACATATGGCTACTGAGCATTTCAAAATGTAGCTAGCCCAAAATGAGATGTGCTTTAAGTGCAAAAATACACACTGGATTTCAGAGACGTTTTATATTGACTACATGTTGAAATGATAATATGTTAGATATATTGTGTCAAATAATATATAAGTAGGGGCGCCTGGGTGGCTCAGTCGGTTAAGTGTCGAGTCTTGATTTTGGCTCAGGTCATGATCTCAGGGTTGTGAGATTAAGTCCCATGTTGGGCTCCGCTCTGGGCCTGGAGCCTGCACAAGATTCTCCCTCTCCCTCTCCCTCTGCTCCTCCCCTGCACTCTCTCTCTCTAAATATATATGTATATAATTTATGCCACCTGTTTCTTTATACTCTTTAATATAGCCACCAGAAAATGCAAAATTATATTTCTTATATTATATTTCTAATGGGCAGCACTTGCACAGACTGAATACGCATGGCACTAAATAATCAGTGACTTCGATCAAAACTTTGATATGATTTCTTTTCTTCTGAATTGCCTAAAAGATACCCTAACTAGTTTGCCTATTTTGACCAACACGACCAAAATTAGCCAAAAGAAAAAGAAAGGTGAAGTAAGCCCAAATGTGGGGAAAAAAATAAAGCTTGGAAAGTTTTAAAAGAATAGATATGGCGCTAAGTGAAAGAAGTCAGAGCAAGGCAAATACCATATTTCACTAATATTATCCTATTTTCTACTGATCAAATCACTCAAATAGCTAGGTCAATCAGATTCATCCAACTAGGGAATACTTCTCATTCCTGTTACCCTCCCATATATATTGGTCATGTATTATTCTAAGCAATTGCTAGAATATGAAATTCAAAAGTGTAAGAGTGATTATGTTCCCCAGGCTTCTTCAAACAAACTATCTCTACAAAACTTAGAATTTTAACTACAAATTAATTATTTTAAAATGTAACACATGCATTCTATCAACAGTCAGTAGAATAGTTATTTTATTGGCAAGTATGTCTGAGTGTAATTACATCAAAATAGATATTCGAAAGCTGAGGATTTTAATCAATCAACCAGCTGTCCTGTTGTATAATCATAGTCAACAGAGTGGCTGTATCCAAAGAATAGAATGAAACTGACTTTTTGATATTAAATAATATGGGAAAAGAAATGGCAACTAGAACTGAAAAATCTCACAGCTACATCAGAAATAAAGCAAAATTATACCACCTATACTAGGCTTCCATTCTACAGCAAGCCTCCTCTCACACTCTGTTTCCAGTAGATTTGTCACTTAAAGTTCTGTTCACATGGAATTTGATGAAATCCCCAGCAGACCACAAGATTGGTAAACCTGTTCTAACTGCTCTTACAATATCATGGAACAGAGCTTGAATTACCAATCCACCAGAGAATGCTAATGCAATTATGAGTGTTTACTTACACCATGTGTTTCTCACTGAGCCTCCCCCGCTGTGTCAGGATAAACCAAAGGGAGCTAATGTTTTATAGATGGTAAGACTCTGTTTGTTTTCAGTAGGGCTAAGTCTCCCAAAGCACTCAGACACACTAATTAAAGTAAACTGCAGAGGCCCATAATAAAATATATGTGTTTGGAGACTGTGAGATGAACCCTACTGGCTTATTAAAAGTCAAAAGAAAAATATACATTATTTATGACTTCAAAGGGACACATTGTGAGCTCCAGTTTATTTAAAGGATTAACAAAGCAGTGGTTATTGGTGACCATCTGAACGGTTCTTCTTTCACAGTTCATTAGTTCTGTCATATATGTGAGAAGTCATCATTTGGGTTCAAATCAAATATTATTAATCAAATAAATTACAGAGGGTACACCAACATTATTAAATGGAATCTTTGTGGAAATAGCTGCTAATAAATCTGGTACTTACTTTTCAACAGTTGCCTAGTTGCAACAATGTGATTTAGGTTTTCAAAATGTGTTGTAACTATTAAATAATCCATTCTTCATAACTTTGGCCATCCCAGAAATAGGAAGCTAGGGTATGAGCTTCCTAAGTCTATTTTTTTGTAATGCTAAATTTAAAAGCTTCTCTGGGCCTTCACAATTCTGGAACTATGGTGCTTTCATGCTTTTTTTTTTTTTTTCTTAAAAAGATGCTCTATAGATCTATACCATTTCAGAAACTATCAGATGATGATTCCGTAAACAAAATTAAACAAAAAGACTATCATTAAAAGAACCTACATCTTCTTTAAAATTCATGCTCTTCTGAGCAGTGCCAAGCAATGTGGGTGTAACTCGACCATGCATGTGTAAACTCTTACGGATGACTTAAGTTTTCTCTCTCTGGCCAAAACTATCCTCTGCTCTGTGGCCCATCTTAACTATCTCTGTGTCACTGAATCAAGGTGTGCTTATTTCAGCATTAGATTGTATTTACAAGTACAATAGAGGTGCTCCGTTTTCAAATTAAATTCTAGTTGAAAAGATATAGAATAGCTACATTTCTTTAACACTTACTGTGAGGTAGTTTATATATTGCTGTCATTTTATCGATAAGAACATTGAGATTTAGACAGACGTGGGGTTTTGGCATCATACTACTAATAAGCAGTAAAGCCTTGATTTTTTTTAAAGATTTTATTTATTTATTTGAAAGAGAGTGAGTGAGAGAAAGAGCAGGGGGAGGGGGAGGGTTAGAAGGAGAGGGAGAAGCAGACTCCCGCTGAGCAGGGCGCATGATGTGGGGCTTGATCCCAAGACTCACATGACCTCAGCTGAAGGCAGATGCTTAACTAACTGAGCCACGAGGCACCCCAGTAAAGCCTTGATTTTGGTACTAGCACAAACCTATTCGAATCTAGAGTTAAAAGCTTAACCAATCTGATAAATTTCCTCTCCAGTAATGGGAAACCAGGCATCAGTCTGAAGGTGAGATTTCTAGGCCTGTGATTATGGACAATTGTACTCAAAAATATTTAGTTGAAAATATTCATAGTAGCTCAAAGTATTTTCTTAAAGTACTTCTATTCCCTCTAATAACAACAACAGCAACAAAAGTAATAATAATAAATTATCTCAGAAACCAGAAACCTGACACAATGGAATGAATCTCTGGTCATAGCATCCCCTAGAATTTTCATTGTTTTTACATTGTGTGGCCCTTAATTCTGTCTTCTTAAGAACATTGCTGTGGGAATTTATATGAATTTATATCCATTAAATACCCATGTTCAGATCCAAAATTTTGCCATTATTAATATTTGTTTCTGCTCCCTCCAAAACTACAGCTTTCAGATGACATAAATTGTTCCTGATTCATGCTCAAAGCCCACTCCACTATGCAATTCTGGCATGCATTCAACAAATGTTTCTTGAACTAACTCATATTATTTGGAGCATCCACAACTAGTTTCACAGTCTATATGTATATATATATATATACACAGAGACAGTGTTTGATAAATATATTTTAGAAAAATGATGACCTTTTTATGAAATAAAGATGGACATCTTACTCAAAAATATAACAATAAAAACAATTACTTTAAGATTGAAACTCTTAAAACACAGGGTGGCCAAAATAAATCTCTTAGACTCCAAATTAAATGCACGGTTTTTATTAATGCACTTAATCCAATATAACTTCTTTTTAACTTTGAAAACAGTGAAGAAGAGGAAAATGTCCAATTATTCTCTGGTCTCGGACAATATCAGAGACTATTTTTAATTTATAACCCCAAATCTAGAAGTTCAAGTTCCTTTATTCTATAAATATTTATTCAGAAATGAATTCATATTGTCAGGGAATTATAAAAACCACTTCTTTTTCAAGTTTACAATTTAATATAGGAGCTGTATAGGAGCTGAGATTCAAATAGTAAAAAGGTAAATGAAAGTGAAGTAAGACTTCTTTTTTCAGTTAAATTACTCCAATTTATATAACTATAATTAACATCTATCTTGCCTATGAAACAATAAGGTTCATTAGGACAGTGATCATATCCATTTTTCCTCTATATTATCCCCAGTACTAAAGAAGTGACCAGAACACATGTGCATTTTAAAAAATGTACTAAATGTTTATTATTGCATTGTAAATATATTAAGCCTTATAGGATTACAGAGAGGAAAAGATTGCTTCCAGGTGGTGTAATTATAGAAGACTATCTAGAGGAAATAGGTCTCCGGTTCCCTCGAAAATAAATTAGAATTTCCGGAGGTGGAGTTAAAAATGTACCCTTGAGTGATGGGGGGAAGGGAATAGGGTTGGAGAAGAAAGGATAGCATAAGTAAAGATGTGGAGGATAAAATATAAACATATTCAATTATAGCAAACTGGCTGAAATGTGGGGTTTTGTAAGAAGAATTTCATAGAGAATAAGGGAAAAGGAAGCTAAAATCAGATCATAATTCAAAAAGCCTTGAAATTCAGATTTAATTCAGAGGGTTTTTAAACAGGGAATGAAGTAGCATTTTACAAACCTAATCTGCCAACGGACTATAGAATAGTTACTGCTTTAAAATCGCGGTAGCAGGAAAGCCAGTTAAAAGACAATTGCAAAAATCTAAGTAAGATGCAAATAACACTATGAAAATGTATCTCCTCATCAATTTCTGCAAGATATTTCCTTTAAATCAGCAAATTGTTTAATTTGGGACCAAAGTGACTTTACAGATCATATTGTCCAAAGCCTATATTTTAAAATTTGGGAAACTAAAGGCCAAAGAGACTCAATGACGTGCCCAAAATTGCAAAGCCAAGAGTGGGTATGGATATCCTCACTTCTAGTCCAATTGTTCTTTCCATTATAAATGTGTATCTCCCTCAAGGTGATTCTTTAAATTAAAAGGAATTAACAAAGCAACAAATGCAGAATTAGGACCTTTATTGCTATTTCACTAACCGAATAGTAACCTTATTTAATAGATCTTCTTTGCCACACAGACATCCTACTGAAGCATTGTAATAAATGTAATAAAAGGGGAGATTAGGGCAAACATCAGTGGGAAGACATTAATTAGAGGAGGACCCCACCAATTCTCAGTTGACTAATCCTCAAACCCTGTAATTCTCATAAGAAAACTGGCAATCTTGCTTTACTTCTTATCAAAGAGTTTCCAGCCAAAGAGAGTGGCAGGCTCAAGTAATCAGAATCTCATTAATTTTATTAAATATACTATAAAGTCCCATAATAAATAATTAAGCCCTATTAAACAGATATTTGATAGTACGTTTTATCCCTTCTTATTTATAGACATAAATAAAATGACAGTGCTTACAATGAAAATCATAAAACATAACTGTTGTTATTGATGATAATAATACCTTATGTTCGTTTTAGAGATTTTAAAGCTTTTCAAGCATGACTGTTGCATCATAATTGGCATACAAAGCATTTATGTCTTAATCTATATAAATAAAGTTTTCATCTGCTAGCTATTACAACATCACTTGAAAATGGTTAGGCAGATTTTCACCAAATTTGGCATGCATGTTTTTGATGACCTGACATAGGAAAGTAATAATTGTTTAGTATGTCCAATGCGGAGGGCCCTGGCAGGGTGCTCTCAAAGGGAGAAGCCATCATTATCTAGAAACTGCCAACAGTGTCTGAAGCTACACTAGGCAATGTCAACTGTAATACATAAATGTAGTATCTTACTAGAGTACAAGCTAAGGCATTTTTCTCTCTACTGTTGAAAATGTTAAAGGCTTTTGAAATTATTTTTTCTTCTCCCTATATCACTTAGTTCTGCTCATATGGATAAATGTTTCTCACCATTAGTAAAATTTATAGGACTGTAATTTCCTTTGTTATGACTATTTGTAGGTTACAAATGCAAGAACTCATCGTTTTCAGTTGAATCACAATACTTAGCATATAGCCATGAAGTCATTGACATGGTAGGCAAATAGCCCCCCAAAGACGTCCACGTCCTAATTCCTGAAACCTGTGACTATGCTAACTTGCATGGCAAAAGGAACTTTGCAAACATAATTAAAATTATGGACCTTAAAATACAGAGATTATCTTGGATTTTCCAAATGGGCCCAATCTAATCACATGAGCTGTTATAAGCAGATAACTTTCTCTAACTATGTAAAGGAGATGCTGCAGAAGAAATCAGAGAGATTTGAGAGAAAAAGTCAGATGGATTTGAAACATAATACAGAATCAGCTCCCCTCTATTAAAGGGGGCTTCACAGAAGACATAAGAAAGGATGCAGGCAGTCCCTAAAAGCAAAGACTGGCCCCAGCTGACAGCTAACAAAGGAAATGGGGACCTCAGTCCTACAATCACAAGGAACTAAATTCAGCCAATAGTCTGAATGAGCCTGGAGGTAGATTCTTCCCCAGAGCCTCTAGTAAGGTATGCAGCCCAGCCAAAACCTTGACTTCACCCTTCTGAGACCCTACACAAAGAATCCAGTCAAGTCCACGAGGACTTCTGACCTACAGAAATTGAGAAATAATACATGTGTGTTGTTTAAAGCTGCTAAGTATGTGGTGATTTGTTACAGTATCAATGAAAAACATATGCCTATGTATTCTGGTTGATTTAATTAATTAAGAACATGCCATACGTAAAGTACTGTTAGAGTAAATTCTTCCTTATATTGTACAATATATAATCTGGTTAAAAAGGTAAGATACATAGATGAAAAGAGGATTAGTAAGTAAAACCAGTAGCAAATGATGTGATAACAATGATGTTATAAATAATAAATATATATAGGTATCAAAAAAAAAAGCAATGCCTATCTGGTAGATTTCTCTACATGGGGGACTGTTTCTCAAATTATTGCATAGATCATGGACACCTGGAATCTGCTGGAAATCTTATTAAACAGATCTCACTCAGAAATTCTCACTCTCAGAATTTCTAATTTAATAAATCAGATAATCCCAGGGATGGGATTTGAGAAGTTACAAGTTAATGGCAAGTTTCCAGATAATGATGATGCAGCTGATGTAAGAACCAAAAATTGAGAACCACTGTGTAGAAGAAAAGGAAAATGATTTAAGCAAATATTTAAGGATTAAAAGTTCAAAAATTATTTAGGAATCATAAGTAATCTAATATGAAAATAGTGCTTTGGGAAGATTAATGAGGCCTAAACATTAAGAAAATATTTGGAGTCAGGAGATTTTAAAATTAAGAAAGCCATTGCAATAATCTGAGCATGAGAAGCCTAAACCAATCAAGAGCGAGCAGAAACAGAAAAGGAAAAAAATGCTGGAGGATTAGCAAAAGCCTATGAGATAAGCATTTAATAGTTAATAATAAACAGAGTTATCTTGCATGTTATACGAAAAGTAATAGAATCTTCAAGCTTTTAAACATTTATATTTTATTTTTTGTTCTGTCAATTTTATTTGTTTTTAAAGGAATTTATCCATTTCATCCAATCATCAAAGTTATTAGTGTAAAAGTGTTCATAAAGTGTTCTTATTACCTTTTTAATGTCTGCAATAATATTGCCTTTTTTATTACTGATAGTGATAATTGTGTTCTCTCTTTTTCTACATCAGTCTTACAAGAAGCTTTTCAATTACATTCATCTTTTCAAAATACCAAATTTTGACTGTTGCTTTTCTTTAAGTTTAACTTCTCTTTTATTAATTTTGGTTCTCATCTTTATTATTTCCATCTTATATTTCTGTTTATTTGGATTTGTTGTAATTCTTTCCAATTTATTGAGATGGAAACATTAGAACATTGATTTTCAGCTTTTTCTCTTTTCTATCATATGCATTTAATGCTATAAATTTCCATCTAAGCTCTACTTTAGCTGCATTCCATGAATTTTGATATGCTGTATGTTCATCATTTCATTTGGAGCTACTTTCAAAAGCCTATTATGATTTCTTCCTTGATCTACAGACCGTTATAAGTATTTTGTTTAAAAGGCAATTGTGGATTTTTTTTATCTTTGCATTACTGATTTCATTAACTTTAGAAAAACATATTCTGAATTATTTCAATCCTTTGAAATTTATTGAGGCTTTTTATGGCCCAAATTATACTAAATTCCATAAATATTTCACATGCTTTTTTAAAAAAGGCGACTTCTCTCGTTCTATATATGTTAAGTAGGTCAAATTTGTTAATTGTACTATTTATATCTTCTATGTTCCCACTAAGATTTTCATCTTTTTTTTACCCTAGGCTATTGGGATAGGTCCATTTAAGTCACCCACTCTGATTATGGATTTGTGTATTTTTCTTTAATTTGTGCTTTATGTTTTCTAATATCATAAAACTATGTTATATACATAAATCTAAGGTTATGATATCGTCCTGGTTTATTATTTATCTTTTAAAATGTCCTTGATTATCTTCACTTCTTGACTTAAAGTATAATTTCTCTGGAATTATTTATTTTCAGTTAGGCATACATCATACATCTTCTTTCATCCTTTTACTTTCAATCTTTGTCTTATATTTGAGATATGTCTCTTAAAGCACCACATAGTAGGTTTTCCCCACATCTGACAACATTAGTATTTTTCTTGGTAAATTAGGCCAGTTACATTAATTTAAATACTGATAATGAAGTTTATGTCTTTCAGGTTTTTTTTTTTCTATTCGATCTGTTTTACATTTGCCTCTTATCATTGCTTGTCTTCTTATGGACAAAACAAACTTCGTTTGTATTATTCCATTTTCTGACTTGTAAACTTGTCAGATACAAGCTCTTCTAGCCATTACTGTAGATATAACAACATGCATCCTTTATTTATGATATTTTCATGTAAATTATTAGGTCTTCCCTGAAAAATGATAAAATCTCAAGGCATCTTAAATCTAACATTACCTCTTCCTGTCTTTTAAGATTTCTTTTAATTTTTATTTTACAAATATTCTACAAATACTTTAAACTCTAAGACATTATTTTGGGTAGTCAATATTTATTTATTTATTTATTTATTTATTTATTTATTATTCATTTATTTATTTATTTGACAGAGAAGGGACAGTGAGAGAGGGAACGCAAGCAAGGGGAGTGGAAGAGGGAGCAGCAGTCTTCCTGCCAAGCAGGGAGCCCAAAGCGGGGCTCGATCCCAGGATCCTGGGACCATGACCTGAGCTGAAGGCGGATGCTTAACGGCTGAGCCACCCAGGTGCCAGGGTAGTCAATATTTATACACACAATTACCTTTTCCAATATTCTTTCTTCCTACGCTTTTGTTGTCTTATCTCAGATCATTTCCCTGTTCTTTAAGAACTCTCTTCAGTATTTATTTCAATTCAGGCCTTTTTATGACAAATTCTTTGTTTTTATTTGCTTAAAATATTTTAAAATTACACTTCATTTTTGAAGGATATTTTCTACGGGCATAAATTCTAGACTCACAGTCATTTTCTTTTAACTCTTTCAATATTGTCTCCAGTTTTCATTATTTCTGCTGTGAAGTCAGCTGTCAGTCTTAAAGTTATTGCTTTAAAATTTTTCTCTTTGTCCTTGGTCTGCAGCAGTTTGAATATGGTGTGTGTGTGTGCTGGTTTTGTTGTCTGATATCTATCTTTTTTGGGGGGATTTTAAAATCTGTGGGTTTGTGTCTTTTATCAGTTTTGGAATGTACTTAGCCATTATTTCTTCAAATATACTTCTTACAAATTTTCTGTCTTCTCTATTACTCCAATTAACATAGATTCATTTATTCACAGTGTGCCACATTTCTTACTTTGTTCTATATTTCCCATACTTTCTTTTTTGTTTTGATTTGGATATTTTCTGCTGACCTATATTATATATAGTTCATTAATCCTGTCTTCTGGTATGACCAATTAATGGCTAAACCCATACATCGTATTCTTAATTTCAGATGTGTTTTTCAGTTTTATGTGTCCAATTTGTTTTCTTTTCCCAAATTATAATTGTTTTTAAAGTAGGCTCCACAGCCAGCATGAAGCCCAACACAGGGCTTGAACTCACAACCTTGAGATCAAGACCTGAGCTGTGATCAAGAGTCAGATGCTACACTGACTGAGCCATCCAGGCACCCCTCACAAATTATATTTTTATTTTTAAAATCTCCTTATCTTCCTCTTAGTTGCCTACCTTCTCTTCTCTTTACCTGAACATATGCATAGTAAATTCTTTTCTACTAACTTGAATATCTGGATCCACCTATGGTCTCCTTTTAGTATTAACTTATTTTCTTTAACTTTTTGGTCATATGATCCTGTCTTTTCACATGCCTAGTAATTTTTAAATTAATTCTGGGAATTATATATCTAAAAATGAAGATGTATGTCATGATGCTATCTTCCAACTTTTGAGGTTCAGTCTTTCCTTAGCTAGGCAAATACAGTGGAAGGCAGAGTAGAAAGCTAATCATCTAGTCCAACCAGGGACTGAGATGGGTTGGCTCTGGTCTTCAATATACCTCTAATTCACTTCTATTCATAGAGCATGACCTTCCAGGACTTTCAGTTGAGAACATGTTTTTGTTCCCTTGATGCTAAAAGTTTGCTATAATTTCTGCTCTTCCTTTTCAAAGTCTAGGCTATAGAGGTCTTGTTTCTTTAGTCTTCCATCTTACATTGCTTTAAATTTTGCAGAATGTTTTGAAGAGGAGACCAGCTATATATTTGAGACACTTCTAGTCTCCAATCTTGTTTTTCCAGTCCTGTGTAACTGGCATTGGGTTGTGAGCATTTGAGCTGAAAACTTCTGCAAGTCATCTTGCTGTAATGAGAAAAGTCTGCCTGAAAATGGAACTAATAGAAAGGAAATGTAGAAATGTAAAAATGTAGAAATGTAGAAAGACTGGGAATAATGACATTGAGTCCCTAGACTCAGTGAAGCTTGAAACAAGTATTAACATCATCTTTTCAATAATGTGAGTCAATAAATCTCATTTTTACCAGCTGGAATTCAACTTTCAATCACTTGAAACTGAAATAATCCTGACAGGTAAAATCACTAAATTGGCACTGACCATATACCAGTTTTCAGTCCATTTTGTCTTTTGTTATTTTCCCCCAAGTGGAAGTCTCTATTACCTTTTTTCTCTTCCACCAGTTTGGGTTAAAACATATCTGTATATAGCCAGTCAGTCCCAACAGAAAAAGATTTATATGAGTCTTACAGACCCCTGAAGGAAAAGCAAATCTATCCAAAAGGAAAGAAAATAAGCAAGCATGGTCCAGAAACAGAATTTCAGAGTTGTAAGAAAGGAGTAATTCTGGGTAATTGACTAGACTGTTTTAGGAGCTCATGTAGGACACCATTTGGTCATTTTCAGCAATAGCCAATGGTGGGATCTCCTGGTGGTCAGAACTTATTAGGCTGGAGCAGCTACCAATGAAACAAAGATGATTGTTAGTAAAAAATGACCTCATTTTGGACCCCAGCCTAGGATACTGGAGGAATACTGGTTTCCTATGTGCTACTAATGGTTTACTACCATCCTGTTGCACCAGGAAGATGTATCTTGTAGCATCCTCAGAACCTGACATTATCTTGCACATAACAGGTTTAAGAATGTTTTTGGAAAGATACCCATGTAGAGAGAAAAAGCATTAGATTGGGAATGGGAAAATAAAAATTCTATTTCCAAGTTAACCAAATACATCTTTAGGACTCTGGCCAAGCAACATAACTTCTATTACGTCTCCATTTTCAATAGTATCTACTGTGAGTAGTTGGGTTGCAAGAAAGATCAAATGAAAACGAGCATGACAAAGCACTCTCTTCATAAACTGTAAAATGCTTTACAAATAGAAAGGGTTAATCATATTATTAATGCTGATAATGTTCAAACCTGCAGATTTATGTTGCATAATTTGTAATTTAAAAAGTCAAGTTGGTTGAAACTGCAGGTGCATTTAAAGGTTAAAAACCTTATTTACATGATTTTTAAGAACCCATAAGGTATGAATGAATAGGACTTATTTGGTCTATGCTCCTTTATGGAGTTTACTATGAACTTACCAACTCTCCCTATGAAGTTACCAATTTTCCGTTTTCATCTATTTTGCCCACCTTTTTCTTCTCTTTACCTTCCTAGCAATGGATGTATTCACTAACTCAAAAGCTCCCCCAAAGCCCACCATTTAGAGATTTTTGTGGAGGTTTCATTATGTAGGCATGACCAATTAAATCATTGACCATTGGTGATTGAACTCAATCTCTAGCCCCTTTCCTCTCCCCAGAGGTTAGACAGCAGAGCTGAAAGTTCTAACCCTCTCATCACCTGACTGGTTTTTTTGATGACCAGATTCCATCCTGAAGATACCCAGCCCCTACCCCATGAGTCATCTCACTAACAAATGACAGTAAATTCCAAGGGTTTTAGGAGCTCTGTGCCAGGAACCTCGGAAAAAGACCATGTATTTATTTTTTTATTATGTCACATTAAGAAATACACATCAGGGGCGCCTGGGTGGCACAGCGGTTAAGCGTCTGCCTTCGGCTCAGGGCGTGATCCCGGTGGTCTGGGATCGAGCCCCACATCAGGCTCCTCCCCTATGAGTCTGCTTCTTCCTCTCCCACTCCCCCTGCTTGTGTTCCCTCTCTCGCTGGCTGTCTTCTATCTCTGTCAAATAAATAAATAAAATCTTTAAAAAAAAAAAAAAAGAAATGCACATCACTTCTGATATGTGCACTCTGCAGTTATCCCTTACTTAATAATAATTCATTTAGGGGCGCCTGGGTGGCACAGCAGTTAAGCGTCTGCCTTCGGCTCAGGGCGTGATCCCGGCGTTATGGGATCGAGCCCCGCATCAGGCTCCTCCACTATGAGCCTGCTTCTTCCTCTCCCACTCCCCCTGCTTGTGTTCCCTCTCTCACTGGCTGTCTCTATCTCTGTCAAATAAATAAATAAAAATCTTAAAAATAATAATAATAATAATTCATTTAGCAGAGAAATTATAATACATCCTAAAAAGAAAATCTCAAAATACTATATCACCTTGTCCTTACTAATAGTCTAGCTAAAGCATCTATACCCATGGCTAAAGTGCATTTATCAGCTACTATCTGAAGCAGATTAGTACTGAGAGATTTAATGAAATAAACTATGGGCTGATTTTTTAAATGTATTAATTAGAAAACCAGATCAAGGACAATATAATCAACATTGGTAGAGATGTGTTTATTTGCTGATCATTTCTCAATGTTACCAAATATTCAACAACTGAACTGTATGGATATATAATTTTTATCAATCACATTGATACAAGTTAAATTTAGTGTTAGTAAAGGTATGGGGAAATAAATATCCTCAAATACTTTAACGTGGTAGGGTAAAATAGTAAAGAATTTTGGGATTTGATCTGCCAATATCCAACAAAATTTAAAATGCAAATATACTTTAATCCAGTAATTCCTTCTAGGTATATATTCTAGAGATATATTTACACATGTGCAAAAAAGTCCCCCATAATAATATTGTTTTTATTAATTGCAGTGGTGAATACGTGAAAACACTCTAAGCATCCACCAATAAGAGAATGGTTTAAATAAATGCTAGTATCCATTTGGTATATACTTATCAGTTAAAAAGGAACATGATAGATATTTCCTTGTCAATATCTAAAAGACACACAGCCAAATGAAAATTCAAGCTGCAAATATTGTTTAGAATATGATCCTCATAGATGTTAACAAGAGAGAAATCCACATGAGTATGTGCAGAAATGGATTTTATAAATGTGTGTATATTGTGTATATATATATAATATACACATATGGTTGTTAAAAATGATTATCTCTTGGAAGAATATCACTCTGAGGAGTAAAAAAAAAGACTCACTTTCTATTGTGTCAAAGTCTTTTTTTGTTAAGTTTGTATAATGAAATTACATTCATATGTTGCTTATATGAGACATACATACCTCTGACAAAGTAATCCTCAGATCCATTCAACCTATTCACATTTAGGCAGTGCCCCCTGAAGTCGTGTGAACATAACTTTCCAGTGTGGCAGTATGAACTGTCTGGACTCTGTCCATGCAAATGCATCAACAAATCCTGGGGCACCAACAAATTTAAGAAGCCTGATATCCTGATATCCTGATATCCTGTCTATAGCCTCTGAGACCACCCCACCACCCTCAACCTGCATAGTTAAATTGTTTATTATTTGGATCTGTCTCTCCCATCCACGGTTATCTCTTCTCCTACCCATTTCTCTGTCCATTTTCATCCTACCTATACATGCATCCATCTCTGCTTGTCCTATGGAGTTCAATTTGCACCACTTGTGTAGCATTAGGCGAGGTACTTAAATTCTATGAAGTCTAGTTCTTTCAACTGTGAAATTATGAAGATAATATCTGTCTTCCAAGATTATTGTTAGGGTACTGGATGTGAAGCATAGGTCTGGCCTCCTATTTACATCATAACACATAATAGCTATGATTATTATCTCTGTTTCTCTGATAAGCCAATTTCTTCCCTAGTTCAGGAACCCTGTGATCTGTCATTCTAAATTTCTTAAACACTTCATACTTACTTCATGCCTACTTTTTAGGAAATCTGCTGACCTCAACTTCCATCAATAGGAAACAATGACAGATACTTTCTACAGGGACCTCATTACTCAGTCATAACTGCTCAAATTCTGTAGCAGCAGTATCATTTCATACAGTGTGTTCCAGAATCTAAAAGAAAAATATTTCCTTATAATCAAAATAACACTGGATCATGAGCATGTCTTGTTTTTATCCTGAGTAGCAAGAGAGAGACATATGAAAGAGTGAGCAGAAAAGTAAACAAAATCTTTCTTACAAGCATAAAAGAGGAAATGATAGTAGGATAAAGAGTGAACAAGTATTAAGAGCTACTAAGATGAATCAAGCTTTCACTCTGGATCACTTCATATGAAGGCATATAAAATTCTTTTTGAAAGACTATTTACCTAAAACCACATTATACGTGTGATTACCGTGGTCCATGACATTTTTGGTGACATACAGAAACACATTTGAATTTGATTCTATAAAGCATGTAATTTAAACATTGGCACAATGCTCTGAGTGGGTCCATAAAATCCATACCGCAGGATCTAATATATAGGTAAAATCATGTCATAATGGAATTCAATTAATCAGGTAATTTTACCCCAAACGATGCTATGTTCATTATAATATTAAAGTGCTACTATCCAGCGAAGTGCTGTTTCTCACAGCGTTTTGTTATTTTCATTGTAAATAAATTCAAGAGCACAACCACATATAAATCAGTACATTTTAATGCTTTCTGTAAAAATCTATGCTTAAGGTAATGTTGACTTTGTTACTGCCACTGTAAAAAAATTTTTATAACTATGTAAATGGCCACATATTTAACAAGGGAGGCATGGTTCATAAATACTTTAAAGCCTTACTAATAACACGGAACCAAACATGAATTCTATGGGCTAAGTGTATGCCATCCTTCATAATGCCTGCTCTCTATGCCAGCATTCCTTATAATGCTATTTTAAGAGTTCTTATTAGTCAAAGACATCTTCATCTGAAACTTTCTACTAGAAAACATATCCTATATAATAAATTAAATTTAAAGCTCTTTAAAGTGCTTTGGATTTTACTCAACTTAAATAAATTTTGCATAAAAATCTAAATCAGAAGTATTTTACCCAGGTAAAGACATAGAAATAAAATGATCTTTCTCTCATTTTATGCCTTCGTATTTCCCCATACCCCTCCTAGGTATAATAACCTATTTCTGAGGTAATACATATAATTCTGTGACAAATCCACTTCAGCCTTGGTAATGCCCTTCGTTTTGACTTCAAAACATTCACTGGCTCCATGGATTTGTACTATTTAACACCCAGATAAAGGTAAGCTGCCTTTTTTAATAACGATGGATTACATTTTCTCGTTACATGCTCTTATTCAATTGGATTTTTTCAATTTAAGCACATCTATTCTAGGGGAAAAATGTAATGTCAGTCTGAGAATAATTGTAGTTATTAGAAAAGTAAACATGATGAAACACAAAGTAACATAAACTGAAATTATCTGATTAAATTGCTATGAAAAAGTAATATTTCCATGGAAAAATGAAGTATTTAAGTCCTCTACATGTTACCCCTCCTTTTTTTTTTGTTAGAGAACACTGTTGTAACTTTCACCTTCTCATAATCAAATATATATGAAGGATGTGGGGATATTTTAAATAGAAATGGAAGTTTGGAGCACATGCAATTAGAGATATTATGGCATTATATGTTTAGATCCTGATCTGACAGTTCCTAGGCTAACAAAAGTCTCCTTTTACAGATGTCCTTCTGGAATACCAAGTCCAGATTAAACCTCAAGGTTTTCAGAGGTACTACTCCTTATATTCTGATAATATGGCTAAGTCCATTAAACTTATTTTGATTGTATAGAGCTCATGTAAATGTAAATAAAAACTATTTTATTGAGACTTTTGAATTTGAAACCATTAAAAATGTGTTCCTATGTCACTGATAAATGAAATTTTAAGTTGCTTACTTAAAATAATTAATTAATTTTCTTAAAACTGGAATAAATCTATACCAATAGCAACATTAAAATTATCTATGTTTCCAGCATCTAAATGACATACATAATACTAATCATTTCACCTAAGTTTTATATAAACTTCATGAGTATTCTTCAGGATAGGTATGCTGGCCCTTTTTCCAGGAGGAGACTGAGGAAACTAAGACTCTCATATCTGAAGTATATTACCTCAAACTGCTCAACAAGCTAGATGTTTAAGTACTTTGAGCCATAGTCAACCCAATTCTAAAGCATATCATCAGCCTATACACCACTTAGCTTCTCACATTCCTGGTATCCAATTCTGAGACATAAACCCTAGCATTATCCCTGCTCACCACCTAGCACAGTGTCTGACATCTAGCGGGTGCTTTGTAAATGTTCAATAAATGAATGAATGAATGAATGAATGAATGAATGCATACATAAAATATTAGGCTCATTAGAGTATAGAACATGACCCACGAGTTTGAAATGTGCCAATTTATCATAATTTCTTAAAGCCAACATGCAAAATTGTGAAAGTATGTATCATTGGTATAAATTTCATTAAAATCTCATTTACAGCAGCATCTTTCTATTGAAAGAACTGATGCATTACCCACACTTTAAAGAACCAGAATATATGATCTTTCATATTTATTATAATCTGAGGAATTGGGAATATCAATGTCTTCCACTATTTTCACTCAAGTTCAAATTTAATTATGACTTATTAATGGAACATTCTCTTTTTTGCTGCATCAGAATTAAAACAATGGATGTTATCCTCATTCTTTTTTCAGAAATACCAATGTTTAAATCTGATATTTGGGTTTTATTTTTTTTTTAAAGATTTTATTTATTTATTTGACAGAGATAGAGACAGTCAGTGAGAGAGGGGACACAAGCAGGGGGAGTGGGAGAGGAAGAAGCAGGCTCCCAGCAGAGGAGCCTGATGTGGGGCTCGATCCCATAACGCCGGTATCACGCCCTGAGCCGAAGGCAGACGCTTAACCGCTGTGCCACCCAGGCGCCCCTGATATTTGGGTTTTAAATCATGTTTTTCTGGCCAAAACTCCTTTAAAGAGCAGACTGCAATATTCATTATTTCCTGTTTGGGGGCAGATCCTACAGCAATGAACCTGAAAGTCCAGCAGAATGCAAGAGTAAGAGCTCAGAAGAGACAAACCAAGATAGAAAAAGAGGAGAGAGGGAGAAGGAGAAGGTCAGGGATAGGGATGGGGTGGGAAGTGTTGAGAGACAGAGACAGAGAGAGAGAGCCTTGTATTTGTCTTAGTGCCTCATGACAGCCATATAGAATGACATAATCCTGTTTTTGTAGAACTATTTTGTTAAAATAATAAGAATATTGTGTTTGTCTTCTTTAAAGCATTTCATAACAGTACATCAAAAGAAAGATATGGAGACCCTCCTGTTTCATTTCCTGTCTTCATAGAATGTTGTGTTACTAAAATATTTTTATTAGAGCAGTACCTGAAGCAATATAAAATGTTTGCTTGAGGATTTATTTTAGTCCTTTAAGCTGAACTTCTGTAATGAAATCTATTTACAGACATTCCACAGTGCCCTTTGGTTACTAGCTTATGCAAATGAAGTGTGACCCTGGGAATAAACCTCTTGCCCCCACATCATCTTCCCTGGCTTCAAAGGTCTCTAGGCAATCACTTTTTTAAGTGAAGAGATTTTTAAGCTGAATTGAAATAGAAAGAGAGGGAACATAACTTGATGTCCAATACTCATACAACCCAACCATTTACTATCTAATATTTTCACATAAATATTTAGACACTAATTTATAAATCCATTTGGGATAAATGTATTAGTGTGTAATGATTTTTTTCAGCCTCTTCTTTTACTTTGAATCCTAGAAACTAGAGACCAATATCAATCAATAGTCATTTAGTCTAACTTCATTTCTTACTTGTTACTTAAACTAACGGTCACTAGATTGGGACAGAATTGGTTTAGCGATAATAAAATCTTCTCTGCTGATTATATTTTCACTGAAAATACATTTGTGCTGAGAATCAGAATAATCAAAGTAATCAGAACGATTTATATGATTCTATAAGGACAATAACTACATGTATGTCTAATATGTTACTTGACTATATTAGTATTGGGATTAGACTATATTGGATTAGAAGCAATTAAGAAGGAAAATAATGGGTTTAATTTTTAGAGAAGGGTAATGAAACTAGATAATTGATTGTATCTTCAGATCTATTAATGGGAAGGTCTGTCCAAAATTTTTGAATGACAATCATCATAACAAACTATAATTTAGGGAGTTCCTTCCTATTGGACAATATCACGAAAAAAAAGTAATTTTAATGTGTGATAAATTGTTTAAAGGTGTGATGGCCAGTGGGTTCAAATCAGCTCTTGTAAGGCTTCAGGGATCTCAAGGTCAAGGTGTCACCTCAGGATACTGCCAAAATTTTGAAATAAATCAAGAGGACTCTGGAATTTGTAGGCTAAAGGTCTTCTCTGCAACAATTCAAGAGATGGCAAACCACAGATGAACTAACTATATAACCTGGCCAAACTGCATAGTGAAGACACTGGAAATTTTATATATATATATATATATATATATATATATATATATATATGACATTAATTCCCTATTTAAGTCTGCCAAATCTTTATCATTTTTATTGAAATATAGAGCTTTATTAAAATTAAATGTTACCATTTAAACTGTTTTTTATATTCTGCTTTTTGTAAAAAATCATCAAATTTATGTCATGGGATATCATTTTAAGTCTTTTTATGTTGAATAGTTAGTGTTTTGCATAGGTGACTACTGAGATCTTGCAATGTATACATCTCTGTAAAGCTCTTACTTTCAAAGGGGTAAGATGTCAACACCAGAGCCATCCACCTGGAAAGAATCTGAATGGGATCCAGAATAGAACTACCAGTCCTGAATGCCTTGCTGGAAACAAATGACTGAAAGGCAGGGGACTAATAAATGACACCCCCAAAACAGGTGCCAGAAATGGAGGCTAAAACTCAGGAGGTCACAGTGAGTGATGAATCAAAATAAGTTTGTTGAACTTGTAAATACTATTGATATTGAAGAGGAAACATACATGAAGACTAGAGAAAGGGAGAATGGTGTAAGAGAACTAAGAATCAATAATTTAAAAGAAAACATAGCACAGCAAACCAGAACCATAACTAAGATGAACTAAAAATTGTAATGCTAGAGAAACTAAAAACCCAATTGAAAAAAACAAAACAAACAAACCAGGAGCCCCAATCTGTAAAAAGTAGGAAACCAGTAAAAATATGCAATAATTAAAGAAAACATTCCTGAAAAAATATTTAAAAATATATAATTCCAACTTAATATTCATACAGACCAGATTCCTTTCAGAAGTATTTCCCTAAACAGACACTTAACTGTTAAGCTTTTAAACATCAAGGACTAAGAAAGATTTGAGAATAATTTCAATTGTGAACATTGGTCACCAGACTAAAAAGGAGGTGGGAGGATGCTCAAAGATTAAGAGCTACTCCTACAGGTGCAGCAAACAAAGTAAAAACAGAATAAGAAATGGCAATATCCTTTGGAAAGATGACAGAAAATCCAAGTTCCATAAAATAGTCATGGTGTCTAAATTTTAAGGTCCTGACCATCACCACAGAAAACACATCACGTTTCTCACATAGTTTCAGAAATGCCTGCTCTGGACCAGACTTAGAAGTCAAGCAGCAATACAGGATCCCCAGCATCAAAACCCTCTAATGTGTCAGCCTTACCAATTGTATGTACTCTTCATCACCACATTATTCACCAGAAAATAATAACCTGGGCTAGTTTTCCTCAGTGGATTAAAGATCTCAAAGAACAAAGTCAGAGGAAACAGTAAAAATTCACTGAAATGTATCATCAATGCAGATTGCTGAAATATAATGGCAGTAAACAGAGGAAGGTATTTGAGAAAAGGGTTTAATTCTTGACCAAACTATGTATAGAGAGGCCAGTATGCCTGGGCATTTCAGCCCAATCCCTTTAGCAAGCCAAGTGTATTCTGACAATTTAGGTCAAGAGGCATCACTTCAAAGACCACAAGAAACCTAATGTTTTCTTCTCTACAAATACAAAGATCCAATATGGCTGCCCTCTGGGTAGCTGAATCCTGGTTAGTTTGGGTATGATATAGGATGCAAATAGAAAATAAGGAGGCACCCGAGGTCCAAAGAGATTGATATAAAAAATAGCTTGTGCTTTTTGACTACATTAATGAAACATGCCCCATTCTTTTATAGCTATTACTAAAAAGATGGTAGATCATTTTTATAGGAGGTCCAGGACCATGGTGGTTCTAATCAGGGTCTGACAGAGTAAAGAGCAATGAGTCCTTAAGTGAAGGGGAAGTCTAGGTGTTAGCTAAAGTTTGAACAAAAACTGACGCATTCCTGAGCGTGATATGTTGGTCGCTATGTGTGATTGACATAGGATGTCTTTTCAGACTCAGTCACCCTGGCCCAGTGATTGTGCTATAGTGACAGTGACTGGTATAAAAGCATATATATATATATATATATACACACACACACACACACACACACACACATATACCCATCATTGCAGAATAGACAGGAATACAGCAGAAAGTATAAAGCCTGACATGGCAACTGTTTGGCCAAGGGAGTCAAAGGCATTAGTGAACTGAAAGAACTTTCATGATCCCTCTATGCCTAGTATTGGAAGTAAAACTAGCCTCCCTCTTAGCCTTAATGATTTTCAGGGCTTTGGGGGCAGTTAAGAAGAAGGTGTACTTACAGGGCAGGTAAGTACTTGATTGATTAAAATATATCTCGGGTTTGTGGAACAGGACATACTACTTAAAAAGAATATCAGTTTCAGGCACCCGGATGACTCAGTCGGTTAAGGGTCTGACTTTTGATTTTGGCCCAAGTCATGATTTCAGGGTTGTGAGATCAATCTCAGCATTGGGTTCCACACTGGGTGTGGAGCCTGCTTGAGATTATTAAGATTCTCTCCATCTGCCCCTCCCCCACATTTCTCTCTCTTTCCCTCTCAAAAAAAAAAAAAAAAAGTATCAGTCTCTCTTCCAGTCTTTTATCATATTCATCAGAAAGTTGCATCCTCATTCTCACATCTTTCTGTTTCCAAGGTTGTGTTATATTCTATTATGTGAGGTATCTTTACTTAATTGTACTCATTTTTTATTATCTCCACACATACTCAAATACCCAATTTCTAACAAGAAGCTACTGGTACGAACTTTCATTAACAGTCATCCTATCTATTTATTATAGTATGTAATTCATTTGGTTATTGATAGATTATTTTCATTTGGTTACATTTAATTCCAGTTTCCAATGAATAACATCTTTCAAAATCTTGTTTAATCTTCCCATAAAATTAAATTACTTTTACTTTAGCTTTAAACCAGTTGCATTTTCAGGGGATATTAAAACACAAAAGAAATCATACTCAGTTAAGCTATCTCCTTTTTTGGAACAAACTTGTCTTAAAAATTAACTTTAGAAGATATATTTATTTTTTATATTAAGACATTGAGTTCTACTTTGATGTCATTGAAAAAAAGAATTTGTATGTACTTTTATTTACATCTATTGTCACTTCATTATTAAAATTTTCATGTTTTGGCCATCATAGACTTAGGCATGCTACACTAACAAATGGCCCCAAGTCATATGGATTAAACAATAAAAGTTTATTTTTTGCTCACATTTATGCCTATCCCAGATGAGCTGCATCTCTGCTCAATGTCCTCATCATTTTGGATGCAAGTCTGAATAAGCAGCCTTTTGCGGCACATGCAGATCTTGTGGCAGAGGGAAAAGAAAGATGAGAATGAAGCAATGGTTTCTAAAACTTCAGCATGGAAGTGGCGTGTATCTCTTGTACCCTTATTTACTTCACCGTAACTTATTTCATTGTTGAAATAAATAACTTGAATAAGCTTGACATAGTCAAGGCCCCTGGTAGAAATGGGCCAAGTAACGAATGGTCCAGGAGAGAAAAGTACCAAATATTTTGACAATCATATCATCTACCACAAATTTCTTCTTGGTCTGCTATTCAGTGGTTGGTAATTAAATAGGATCAAAATAGAAGAAAAATTTTTGAATTTTGTAGATTCCATAAAAACAAATGCAAAGATTAGAAATCTATATCAAGATTATTTTCAATTCAAAGCTTAATTTTGTAGCAACACCATGACATTTATTTTTTACATTAACAATTTGAAGCAGTGCCTATTAAATGCATTCAGTTCTCCAGAAATATATCATCTACATTATGGTTATTATTCACATGGTTACTAATACATTTAATATAATTCTTTCTAAATGAAAATTATGGTTTAGTAAATAATTTTTCTCTTTGAAAAATAAAGAATAATACGATCTGCCCTACTTTTCATCTTTTAGATTTTACTATTTTTAATGTTTTTATCTTTATTTCTTCCCACTCATTTGACTTTGATATATTAAAATGTATAACAAGCATGGAGTTTATATATGCAGAAGGGAGAAAAAGAAAGAAATTATTTAATTTATAAGTGGTATCCAGGAAAGACTATTTAAAATGTTCCTATAGATCCTGGAGAAAGAAATTCCAAGATTTTATTTGACATAGCACAGTGTCTCTCTATAACATGATTAGAAAATCACCGTATTATAACCCATCCACCAAAAAAGACAATTTTTTCAAAGACTATGGCCCATCTATAACAAAAATCTATCATGCCTATACAAGTCTAAATATCCATTGTTCTAAAAACAATTAAGTACATGATCATTAGATACTACAACTAAATATTACATATATTAGATTTATGCAAAACACATACCATTATACAAGATTCTGTCACATAAAGTAATCTGAGTAAGAAAAAAAAAGGATTATAGAAAAGGAAGCCAATCACAATTCAAGAAACATAACTTAAAGCAGGTCTCCTCAAAAATAAAACAAAGAACAGAAACCACATTACATTCAAAAAGTCCATAATATTTTACATATATTTTATTAATCTTTCCAGTTCTTTGCTAATGGTACTGGTCATCCTCAAAGCAACTATTTTTCATTAGTATGTATGTTGATAAACATATACATACAGCATCCATTCTTGATAAAAACCCTCAACAAAGTAGGGATAGAGGGAACACACCTCAACATCATAAAGGCCATATACAAAAGACCCACGGCTAATATCATCCTCAGTGGGGAAAAACTGAGAGAGCTTTTCCTTTATGGTCAGGAACAAGACAAGGATGTCCCCTGTCATCATTGTTATTTAACACAGCACTGAAACCGAAAGTCCTAGCCTCAGCAATCAGACAACAAAAAGAAATAAAAGGCATCCAAATCAGCAAAGAAGAAGTCAAACGTTCACTCTTTGCAGATGACATGATACTCTATGTAGAAAACCTGAAAGACTCCACCAAAAAATGACTAGAAATGATACATCAATTCAGCAAAATTGCTGGATATAAAATCGATGTACAGAAATCTGTTGCTTTTCTATATGCTAGTAATGAAGCAGCAGAAAGACAAATATTTACAGTATTTCTTTTTTTTTTTTAAGATTTTATTTATTTATTTGACAGAGATAGAGACAGCCAGCGAGAGAGGGAACACAAGCAGGGGGAGTGGGAGAGGAAGAAGCAGGCTCATAGCAGAGGAGCCTGATGTGGGGCTCGATCCCATAACACCGGGATCACGCCCTGAGCCGAAGGCAGACGCCCAACTGCTGTGCCACCCAGGCGCCCCTACAGTATTTCTTACAAATATTTATATTTACTGGTCCCATTTACAACTGCACCAGAAACCATAAGATACCTAGGAATAAACCTAACCAAAGGGTAAAATATTTGTACTCTGAAAACTACAGGATACTTATGAAAGAAATTGAAGATGACACAAAGAAATGGAAAAACATTCCATGCTCATGGACTTGAAGAACATTATTGTTAAAATGTCTATAATACCCTAAGCAATCTACATATTTAATGCAATCCCTATCAAAATACCACAAGCATTTTTCATAAAGCTAGAACAAACAATCCTAAAATTTGTATGGAACAACAAAAGACCCTGAACAGCCAAAGCAATCTTGAAAAAGAAAACGAGAGCTGAAGGCATCACAATTCTAGACTTCAAGTTATATTACAAAGCTGTAGTCATCAAGACGGTATGGTATTGACACAAATGTAGACACACAGATCAATGGAACAGAATAGAAAACCCAGAACAGATATAAAATCAATGTACAGAAATCTATTGCCTTTCTACACACTAATAATGAAGCAGCAGAAAGATAAATATTTACAATATTTCTTACAAATATTTATATTTACTGGTCCCATTTACAATTGCACCAGAAACCATAAGATACCTAAGAATAAACCTAACCAAAGAAGTAAAAGATTTTTACTCTGAAAACTATAGAATACTTATGAAAGAAACTGAAATCAATTATAATGTATGTGGGGTTTTTTTGTTTCAAATTTTTATTTAAATTCTAATTAGTTAACATATGGTGTAATTTTGGCTGCAGGAGTAGAATTTAGTGACTCATCACTTACATATAATACCCAGTGTTCAACACAAGTGCTCTCCTTAATACTCATCACCCTATATAGTCAACTAATCTTTGAAAATCAGGAAAGAATATCCAATGGGGAAAAAACAACAACAACAACAGTCCCTCAACAAATGGTGCTGGGAAAACTGGGCAGCAACATGCAGAAGAATGACACTGGACTTTCTTACACCATACACAAAAATAAATTCAAAATGGATGAAAGATCTAAATGTGAGATAGGAAACCATAAAAATCATATAGGAGAACAACCTCCTTGACCTTGGCCTTAGCAACTTCTTACTAGACATGTCTCGGGAGACAAGGGAAACAAAAGCAAAAACGAACTATTGAGACTTCACCAAGATAAAAAGCTTTTGCACAGCAAGGTAAAGAATCAGCAAAACTAAAAGGCAGCCTATGGGTGGGAGAAAATGACATATCAAATAAAGGGTTAGTATCCAAAATCTATAAAGAACTTATCAAACCAATACCAAAGAACAAATAATCCAACTAAGAAATGGGCAGAAGACAGGAATAAACATTATTCCAAAGAAGACATCCAGATGGACAACAGACACATGAAAAGATGTCCAACATCATAAATCATCAAGGAAATAAAAATCAAAACCATGATGAGATATCACCTCACACCTGTCAGAATGGCTAAAATTAACAACACAGGAAACAACTGATGTTGGCAAGGATGTGGAGAGAGGGGAACCCTCTTACACTGTTGGTAGGAATGCAAACTGGTGCAGCCACTCTGGAAAACAGTGTGGAAGCTCCTCAAAAAGTTAAAAATAGAACTACCTTAAGACACAACAACTGCACTACTAGCATACAAAATATACAAAGTATACAAAAATACTGATTTGAATGGACACATGCACCCTATTTGTAGCAGCATTTTCAACAATAGCCAAATTATAGAAAAGGCCCAAAGGTCCATCGACTGATGGATAGATAAAGAGGTGGTGAATATATATCTAATGGAATATTATTCAGTCATCAAAAGAATGAAATCACCATTTGCAATGATGTGGATGGGGCTAGAGTGTATTATACTAAGTGAAATAAGTTAGAGAAAGACAAATATCATATGATTTCACTCACATGTGGAATTTAAGAAACAAAACATATGAACATAGGGGAAGGGGAGAAAAAAAAAAGAGAGAGAGGCAAACCAGAAAACAGACTCTTAACTATAAAGAACAAACTGAGGTTTACTGGAGGGGAGGTGGGCAAGTGATGGGCTAAACAGGTGATGGGTATTAAGGAGAGCACTTGTGTTGAACATTGGTGTTATATGTAAGTGATGAGTCACTAAATTCTACTCCTGCAGGCAAAATTACACTATATGTTAACTAATTAGAATTTAAATAAAAATTTGAAACAAAAAAACCCCACATACATTACAATTAATCTACAAAAATTTACTATCTCTAAGGGCATGTTTTAGTCACTTACTTAAATTTTTTAAAATAATACTCCCAGTCCTCTTGCATCTGTCTGTAAACTGCATCATATCAATCAATCAATAAAAGACCTTCAAACATTTGCAAATCTATCAATGTCTTAGATTTTATCGAGAAGGAAAAATTCAAAAATCATATGATTCTCTCAATAGATGCAGAAAAAGCACTTGACAAAATACAGCATCCTTTCCTGATTAAAACCCTTCAGAGTGTAGGAATAGAGGGTACATTTCTCAATCTCATAAAAGCCATCTATGAAAAGCCTACAGCAAATATCATTCTCAATGGGGAAAAGCTGGAAGCCTTTCCCTTAAGATCAGGAACACGACAAGGATGCCCACTCTCGCCACTATTATTCAACATAGTACTAGAAGTCCTTGCAACAGCAATCAGAAGACAAAAAGGGATCAAAGGTATCCAAATCGGCAAAGAAGAAGTCAAACTGTCTCTCTTTGCAGATGACATGATACTCTATATGGAAAACCCAACAGACCCCACCCCTAAACTACTAGAACTTATAGAACAATTCAGTAATGTGGCGGGAAACAAAATCAATGCCCAGAAATCAGTTGCATTTCTATACACGAATAACGAGACTGAAGAAAGAGAAATTAGGGAATCCATTCCATTTACAATAGCACCAAAAATCATACGTTATCTCAGAATAAACTTAACCAAAGACGTAAAGGATCTATATTGTAGAAACTAGAAATCACTCTTGAAAGACATTGAGGAAGACAGNCTATTAGAAGTTATAGAACAATTCAGTAAGGTGGCAGGATACAAAATCAATGCCCAGAAATCAGTTGCATTTCTATACACGAATAACGAGACTGAAGAAAGAGAAATTAGGGAATCCATCCCATTTACAATAACACCAAAAACCATACGTTACCTTGGAATTAACTTAACCAGAGACGTAAAGGACCTATATCCTAGAAACTATAGATCACTTTTGAAAGATATTGAGGAAGACATAAAAAGATGGAAAAATATTCCATGCTCATGGATTGGAAGAATTAACATAGTTAAAATGTCCATACTACCCAGAGCAATCTACACTTTCAATGCTTATCCCGATCAAAATACCGAGGACATTTTTCAAAGAACTGGAACAAATAGTCCTTAATTTGTATGGAACCAGAAAAGGCCCCAAATCTCCAAGGAACTTGTTGAAAAGGAAAAACAAAGCTGGGGGCATCACAATGCCGGATTTCGAGCTGTACTACAAAGCTGTGATCACAAAGACAGCATGGTACTGGCACAAAAACAGACACATCGACCAATGGAACAGAATAGAGAACCCAGAAATGGACCCTCGGCTCTTTGGGCAACTAATCTTTGATAAAGCAGGAAAAAACATCCGGTGGAAAAAAGACAGTCTCTTCAATAAATGGTGCTGGGAAAATTGGACAGCTACATGCAAAAGAATGAAACTTGACCACTCTCTCACACCATACACAAAAATAAACTCCAAATGGATGAAAGACCTCAATGTGAGACAGGAATCCATCAAAATTCCTAGAGGAGAACATAGGCAGCAACCTCTACGACATCGGCCAAAGCAACCTTTTCATGACACATCTCCAAAGCCGAGAGAAACAAAAGATAAAATGAACTTTGGGACTTCATCAGATAAAAAGCTTCTGCACAGCCAAGGAAAGAGTCAAAAAAAACTAAGAGGCAGCCCACGGAATGGGAGAATATATTTGCAAAGGACACCACAGATAAAGGACTGGTATCCAAGATCTACAAAGAACTTCTCAAACTCAATACACGAGAAACAAATAAACAAATCATAAAATGGGCAGAAGATATGAACAGACACTTTTCCAATGAAGACATACAAATGGCTAACAGACACATGAAAAAATGTTCAAAATCATTAGCCATCAGGGAAATTCAAATCAAAACCACACTAAGATACCACCTTACGCCAGTTAGAATGGCAAAAATTGACAAGGCAAGAAACAACAATTGCTGGAGAGGATGTGGAGAAAGGGGATCCCTCCTACATTGTTGGTGGGAATGCAAGTTGGTACAGCCACTCTGGAAAACAGTGTGGAGGTCCCTTAAAAAGTTAAAAATTGAGCTACCCTATGACCCAGCCATTGCACTACTGCGTGCTTACCCCAAAGATACAGACGTAGTGAAGAGAAGGGCCATATGCACCTCAATGTTCATAGCAGCATTGTCCACAATAGCTAAATCATGGAAGGAACCGAGATGCCCTTCAACACATGACTGGATTAAGAAGTTGTGGTCCATAGATACAATGGAATATTACTCAGCTATCCAAAAGAACGAGTTCTCAACATTTGCTGCAACATGGACGGCACTGGAGGAGATAATGCTAAGTGAAATAAGTCAAGCAGAGAAAGANAAGTCAAGGAGAGAAAGACAATTATCATATGATTTCTCTCATCTATGGAACATAAGAACTAGGAAGATCGGTAGGGGAAGAAAAGTATAAAGAAAGGGGGGTAATCAGAAGGGGGAATGAAGCATGAGAGACTATGGACTCTGAGAAAAAAACTGAGGGCGTCAGAGGGGAGGGGGGTGGGGGGATTGGGATAGACTGGTGATGGGTAGTAAGGAGGGCACGTATTGCATGGTGCACTGGGTGTTATATGCAAGTAATGAAGCATCGAACTTTACATAGGAAACCAGGGATGTACTGTATGGTGACTAACATAATATAATAAAAAAAACATTAAAATAAAATTAAAAAAAAGACCTTCAAGGGTCAAAGTTTCCCAATACCCAAACTCTAGAATTACCTCAAGATTTAACACCAGGTTGAATTAAATGCGAGTTACATAGACTCTTCTGTCTTTGGGCATGACAAGAAAGAAATCTTTTCATTTTGATACAAGAGCAAGAAGCAAGAATAAAACAATCCCCTACATCCTTTCAATCAACAGACAAATCAACCAACCAACTGAGGTGAAGAACTATGTGTAGCCTAATAGTTTGTATTCCATGACTTTGCCATCATTATTACCCAACAATTATTGAATGTTATTGTATGCTCAGTGCTGATGATAGAATGACAGCAGAGGAGTTCACAGGAAACTTCCCAAAGTAGTTTAAATTTCAAAGAATGGATGTGATTTTGCCAGGTGCGCAATGGAGACTAACAAGAACAGAGAAAGATGGAAAGAGAGAGAAGGTATTTCAGGCAGAAGGAATATCATAGGCAAAAGCATGGAGGCACAAAACAACATAGTAAATTATTGAAGCTTCAATTAGTATCATATAGGTAGATGCATATTGCTAGGGAACAGGCTGTAGATGAGATCATCAAAGGACATGGACAGGAACCACTTAGGAACCACATGTGCCTTGCTAAGGTTTTTTAGATTATTCTGTGGTCAATGGAGAATGAGTGAAGGGTCTTAATGAAAAAAGTCACATAATACATATACATTTTGGAAAAAGAATTCTGGCCAGGATATGAAGGATGCATTGGAGATTGGGGTAGAAGAAAAATACCAGGAGATATTTTTAAAATCCAGGGGAGAGAGATTTTTTTAAAAAGTCCCAACAAGGGCAACAGTAGTGAGTGTAAAGAGCCTAAAACAATACATAGAGATAGAACTAACAGGACTCAGGTATTTACCAGATTTCATTTTGATGGAAAAGTCAAGCCTCATTAGGAGAGACACAAGCCTAGGAGGATGGGGGAGAAAGCTAATGAATCCAGTTTGGAATTTTTATTCATGAGGGAACCATTATACATCCAAGCATCTACTGGAAAGCAGTTGGCATTTTTTAGGATCTAAAACATCTCTGTTTAAAAGTTTCTTTTCCCAGAGCGCCTGGATGGCTCAGTTAGTTAAGTGTCTGACTCAGTTTCGGCTCAGGTCATGATCTCATGGGTTGTGGGATCGAGCCCCATGACAAGCTCCCCACTCAGTGGGGAATCTGCTTGAAGATTCTCTCCCTCTGCCCCTCCCTCAACTCCAGTGTCCTCTCTTTCAAATAAATGAATAAATCTTTTTAAAAAAATAAAATAAAAATTTCTTTTCTCCTAACAGATACTTTGAAAGGAATTAATCCTACAAGATAAAATACCTTCTTATAAATGTCACCTTGAAGCTGTTTGAATGCCTATGTATAGAATTTGTTTTCTTCTTCAGGAAAATTGCACAAATATCTAATTCTTTGAACTAGGTAGTGTTCACATGCCAGGTTATGACTTCTATTCTTTTAAGTGAAAAATAATTGTACTTGCCCCTTGATTTGGCATCTGATTTCTTCTTTCTACTGACAGCATGTGTCTCCTTCATACTTTTGCTTCCCACCAAGATCAGGCTTGCCCATGACCTATGAAGTAACCTGAACTGTTTTGTATTTTTAAAGACTAGTAGAGGAGACGGCAATGATTGGATGTCCTCAAGATTTACCCAGTGATATGACATCATCATAGATATTCTCTGGACCCATTTCAACATTTGACCAATTCTTCTTCCCATTAAGTCATGCTAAAACAAAATACATTATCTCAATAATTACTATCTCCAACAACCTAAAATTAAGCGTATTATCACAATCTGTGGTACAATGAGAAAGAAATTATCTCCTTTAACAAAGTTGAGGAGATACCAGTGATAGAGAAGTATAAGATTTATACTTCTTATACTTTTAAGTATAAGTATAATATTTTTAGAAAAATTTTTTTTGCAATTGCAGGAAAAAGGTCTATCATGCCTCATGAAACAACAAAGCCTTCCTTTATTCCTTTCCTCAAAAAAAAAACCCACAAAACTAAACATAGTTCTAAATACTGCCATTAAAAGTTGTACTTAGATTTTAATTTCTGCTTAGTTAACGGTGCATTCATTCCTAAAATACACAGATTGTCAATACCGAAAATACAACATCTCCCTAGAAAGTGATTTTTAACAATGAATAGCTTGTTATAACTAGCTAATGTTGCTTTGTAAACCCAAAACCTTTTAGTAAGTTTACATAAAAACACTGATAAGGTCTTCAAAACATCTGTGATTAAGATCCTGCAATTCAATAATACTCTAGGCGAATTGTCTACAGTAGCTTCTCACTGCCTGCCAAAGTCTGTGACTCTGTTTTAAGATTATAAAAGGCCATTCATTTTGTTTTCATGAACTTAAAGATGACTTAACCAAATCCCCTAACAATAGTTAATGGTTCTTAATTATATGATGTGATAAAAAAGAAGAAAGCCTTATTCACTGAAAGGCAGTATTATTACTAAAATTGTCTTATTTTATATGACAGTAAAATTAAAAGATGACACAGCAAAGATGGAAAAACACCCCATGAAGTGGTTAAACAGCATTCAAGTTTTCACTTCCCTATGCCAAGTTCTACTTCAGAGAATGAGTGTCTGTTGCACACAATTTTAGGGAAACATGAAATTAAGTTTTGGAAGCAGATTACATAGCTAAAGAATTTCACCCAAAACCAATTCTTTATTTATTTATGAAGAAGTATATTTTGTATCATTCCTTGAGTTTGCTAACATTTCCATGATTAAAATTTTGACTTCAAAGTTGAATGGCAGTATAGTATATTTTGAGTAATCCTCATTGTTATACCTATATATCCAATAATAGTTTCGATAAAAATAAAAAACAATCCTTGGCTTTCAAGGATTGTAGAGGGTTTAAAACATGAACATGCTGAGCATACCTAAGATTGCCTACACCATTTCCTTTGATGTATCTGGTGTATTCTTCTATTTTTTTCAAACCTACATAAAGACACTGGCTATTCAAGAGTTTCCAGTCCTCATCTGTCTTGTGACCTTATATAATAATAACTACTATTTACTGAGTGTCACGTATGTGCTTACCTAAGTCTCTTCATTTGATGTTCCAGAAACCCTATGCAATTGATCTTTTACCCTCCACACTAACAATGAAGAATTTGAGGCTCATAGAAGTTAAACTACATCCTGAAAACATATAGAATCTAAGAACAGAAACAGGATTCAAATGAAGTTCTAGGTGACTAAAACTTGGGCTCTTCCACCATGCAGTGCTTCTTGCCATATATCCAACTCTCCATTTAACTGTTCCATCTTAAGCTAGAGTGATTATACATCCATCCTATGTAATGTTTATATGGCTTAAATATTATATTCATTTACAAAAGTGTCCCAGTTGGACAATAGTTTATATGGTCAGCCTATCTCTAAGTCAATATACAACTGTAAATGCATACCTTCCCGACCATCTCCCCAAAGTGCTCTTATTGTGATATCCCTCACTACTGTGGATGACATCATAACATCCATTCACCTGCAAAAGCCAGAACACAGGAATAACTCTTAACTCCTTTTTCCTCTTTTCTCATATACAATATGTTGCTATGTCTTTTCCTGTCTTCTACTTACTATCAAATCTAGGTTTTCTCCAGCTTTACTTCCACTATCTTAGTTCTGACCCTCGTAATGTCTTCCCTGGACTATTATTAAAGTTCTCTACTGATATTTGAGCTTACAGTGTAACCTATCTCTAACCCAGTCTCTATATCACAATTAGTATGAGCTTTCAAGAAGACACATCTTACCATACACTCATCCTAATTTCAAATCTTTAGGTTCCTTAGAACCTGCAGGGTAAATTCCAAAGCCTTCTCAGGACTCTTTAGGCCCTTTGTTAATTGTCCCTTGCTTACCTATCCATCCTACTCACAACTCTTCTCATCACAGATTACATCCAGTCCACTGAATGTTGTATAGTTACCAAAACAGCTGGCTTGTCTTTTGTCTTTATGCTTTGGCACAGACTACTTCCCTACTTCTTCCTCGCTCCCTACCTCTCCGAATTGTCACATACTCAGGATGCAGTTCTAGCATCCCCTCCTCTGATTATTCCCTGAATAAACATTTGCTTGGCACAACACTAGACCCAAAACACTCAAGGGATATATTGTCCTTATCAAGTTGAGCTTTGAGATCCCTCTAATTCTGTCCATTTCCCATCTCCAAAGTGTCATCTTCATGGGTAAGAGATGATGGAGTGAAAATCTGCCTCTTCTCTTTTACAATGTTCCCATGTACTTTTCCCCATTGCCTCCAACATGTCCTCAATTGAAATTAAACTCTAAAACAAAAACAACAACAACAACAACAATAAAAATCTCTTTGATTATTTCCCAACTCCTACTCAGTTTGGGTTGTATGTCTTTCCTTCTAGCTCCTAATATCCAATGCATAACCACATGCTAGTGTAATGTTCTGGTTACTTGCCTGCCTCGTTGAGTAGGCTACAGGCTCTTTGAGGTACAGCTTTAATCTTTTAATTCCAATATTTGTGACTGGATCCGGCACAAAATAAATATATAGTAGATTTTTACTGCTAATAATAATCGAATATTTATTTATTGAGTAGGATTAAATGAAAGATGATGATGACAGTGCTGAAGAAAGGCAATATATAAGGTTTAAGGTACCTGTGATTTTTATAATAAACACTGGAAAATCTCTGAGAACTAAAGATATCTTATATAATGAAATTATGGGTTTCTTTTCTTTCTATTTTTTTTAAAGATTTTATTTATTTATTTGACAGAGATAGAGACAGCGAGTGAGAGAGGGAACACAAGCAGGGGGAGTGGGAGAAGAAGAAGCAGGCTCCTAGCAGAGGAGCCTGATGAGGGGCTCAATCCCAGAACGCCAGGATCACGCCCAGAGCTGAAGGCAGACGCTTAATGACTGAGCCACCCAGGTGCCCCATGGGTTTCTTTTCTTTTTAAAGCCATGATATGTAGCCTTGATTTAAAGTAATATCTACTCAAGGGGCACCTGGGTGGCTCAGTTGGTTAAGTGTCTGACTTTGGCTCAGGTCATGATCTCAGTGTCCTGGGATTGAGTCCCCCCTGGGGCTCCCCACTCAGTGGGCACTCTACTTGTCCCTCTCCCTCCCCTTCTGCTCCTCCCCCTGCTTGTGCTCTCTCTGTCTCGCTCTCACATAAATAAATAAAATCTTTTAAAAATTAAAAAATAAAACTTTTAAAAAATAATAGTATCTATTCAAATAATAGTGACAGAATTTCAGAACATGAAAGAAACATGAAATCTAGTCTAGTGATTTTCAATCAACCACTTAGCATTAGATCAAAAAAATACTCAGATCCCTAGCACCTAAACAATTTACTCTACAGCTATTACCTGAGAGTTAAAGGGATGGTAACTGCCACAATATGAAGGCTCTTGATGAACTGGACCTCTGGAGGTTCTAAGGCTCCAAAGACAAGAGCTGTACAAACTCTATCCTAGTTCAAAATCTAATCTGACAAAAAGGATGCTGAAACCTTGAAATGGTTGTGATATTCCCAAGAGCATCAAGTGATGTAGGGCTGGACATGAGTCTCACTCCTAGGCCTATACTCCAAACCTGGTTTCACACTGCCTCTAAGAGAAAAACAACCTAGCTCTGGGAGCACAACAAAAATATTCATATTGCCTAGGTAAAACAGCAGTACTAGAAAATGTGGACATTAAAGAAATGTTAGAGTGAATTTGTCTTACAAAGCACATTGCCTGTAATGCTGATATTTTACCAGACACCGTACATTGCAGGCTGCCATGTACAATAACTTTTCCTTCTGTCAAATGTTCAGCACAGTTTCTTATGGATTTATTCCCCATTAGAGTCAATAAAACATAATTATAATATTAATTTGACAGAATCCCATAGATGTATGCTCTCTCTGAACCAATGGCATTTTAGAGAAAAACTTATAGTATGAGGCAACAATAGGAGGTATCTCTGTTAAACTGGCCATAAATTGTTTTGGCTTTTGTTACAAGTTGAATTGTGTGCTCCCATAACTAATATGTTGAAGTCCTAACTCCTAATACCTCAGAACAAGGTCTTATTTAGAAACAGAGTCATTACAGAAGTCATTAGTTAAGATAAGGTCATACTGGAATAGAGGGAACCTAAACCAATAAAGCTAGTGTTTTTATAAAAAGGGGATATTTGGAGATACACACAGGAAGAATGCTATGGGAAATTGGAGTTATGCTCCCACAAACCAAGAAATTGACAGGCCCTAGAAAAATTCCTGGAAATGATTCTTCCCTAGTGCATTCAGAGGTAGCATAGCTCTGCTGACATCTTGCTCTCAGACTTGCCTCCAGAACTAAGACAAAAATTTCTGTTATTTAAGCCACTCCATTTTTGGCACTTTGTTTCAGCAGTTCTTACAAACTAATACAATTCTAGATCTTCGTTGCTCTGAAGGAGAATTTTTCTCAATCATTTAGTTAGTAAGTCATATCCAAAAATTGGATCTCTTTACTTAAATGTTCCAGTTGCCAGAACTTGATCCAGAAAAAATAAGTGAAATAGAATTATAATTAGATAATGTCTATATACGGAGGATGAACTGAATATAGAATACAGAATCATAAAAACACAGACAGTTAGGTGTGCTATAAAAATCAATTATATTTAGAGCCTAGTCATACTGCTCTATTATGATTAAGCTTTACCTAACTAGACACAAAACTTTATGGCCTTCACATGGTTTTTCGCCCCATTTTATCATGATCTAACTGCCACATTTAAAAACTTTCTTTCTATAGACTATAATATTTGAAGGAGTGTAAAAATGTTCCAACATAAGATTTCCTTTATCTCTGCTCCCTACTTTATACTATCCTCTGGTCTCTCTTCTTATTTATGATTTTATATAAGAAAATTGGTCACCACAATAACCCTCGCAAAAACTATGTTAAATACTTTTAAAGGCTTGTTTCAGGTCAAGCAGTGTTCTCAAAGGTAAACACTTTGTCTAATTTCCACAAATTTAGCTGTTAATAGACTACTGTCAAACCAAATGTCAAAACATAATCAAACTCACATTTTATGATTTAACATGACATAAAATCATACAACTGGGCGCGCCTGGGTGGCTCAGTCGTTAGGCGGCTGCCTTCGGCTCAGGGCGTGATCCCAGCATTATGGGATTGAGCCCCGCATCAGGCTCCTCCGCTGGGAGCCTGCTTCTTCCTCTCCTACTCCCCCAGCTTGTGTTCCCTCTCTCACTGGCTGTCTCTCTCTGTCAAATAAATAAATAAAATCTTTTAAAAAAAATCATACAACTGGATTTTATCAATGTGAAATTAGTTCTCTGAAAACTATTAAATATATCTTTACCAGTGATTTCTACCTTCTTTCAAAATTAGTAAACACTACTTACTTTATAAACTTCATGCTCAAGAGAATATAAAATTGAACTACCCTATGACCCAGCCATTGCACTACTGGGTGTTTACCCCAAAGATACAGACGTAGTAAAGAGAAGCCATATGCACCCCAATGTTCATAGCTGCATTGTCCACAATAGCCAAATCATGGAAGGAGCCGAGATGCCCTTCAACAGATGACTGGATTAAGAAGCTGTGGTCCATATATACAATGGAATATTACTCAGCTATCAGAAAGAACGAATTCTCAACATTTGCTGCAACATGGACGGCACTGGAGGAGATAATGCTAAGTGAAATAAGTCAAGCAGAGAAAGACAATTATCATATGATTTCTCTCATCTATGGAACATAAGAACTAGGAGGATCGGTAGGGGAAGAAAGGGATAAAGAAAAGGGGGGTAATCAGAGGGGGGAATGGAAACATGAGAGACTATGGACTGTGAGAGGCAAACTGAGGACTTCAGAGGGGAGGGGGTGGGGGAAGGGGTAGCCTGGTGATGGGTAGTAGGGAGGGCACGTATTGCATGGTGCACTGGGTGTTATACGCAACTAATGAAGCATCAAACTTTACATCGGAATCTGGGGATGTACTGTATGGTGATTAACACAATATAATAAAATAAAATTTAAAAAAAAAAGAGAATATATTTATATTTTAATCAAACAATGAAATTGACTCCTTTATAAACAGAAATGATATTTGAATATTCATTTTTCCTTCTTGTACAAATGTATGAATGAGAAAAGAGGACTATTACCCTTCTAAATATCATCTGGAAGTTGGCTCTTTGTATTTTTTCAAAAGACATATCCATTCTCTTTGAAATATTTACTTCTGTCCAATGTTATAAATATGTCAGTGCTACCACCTTCATACCATGAGAAGAAAGCCAGCACTGTGGTCCAGGTGATGATCTTTCCAACTCCTCAAGAATTAAGTTGGTCATTGCTTTCCTACAGGACCCTACCTCAGCAGCACAGGGATTCAGAATCTCCCAATTATTATACAATCAGCTCACAAACGGAAATGGAGGAGTTTAGGCAAATCATTTGATTTAGTTCACTTCAACAAATACGTATTTATTGAGAGCTACTATGTGTCATCATTGTGTTAAGCATGGCGGTAACAGATATAGAAGAAAACTCTTAAGGAACTTACAGTCTAGAGACAGAAAAATAAACAGATATTGACATAAGGTGGTGAGAAAAGAAATAGCAAATTGCCTAAGGTTCTGTAAAACCTAGTGATGGGTGTTACGAAATGACTTAGCCTATCTGAGAGTTGTTCACCGATTTCCTGGAGAAGATGAACCTGTGCTAACTTTGGAAAAGATGGGTAAGAGTCTAGTCAGCAGGGAAGTTGGGAAGGTTTTCCCAGGCAATGGAGCAAACTGAAGTACAGTACAGAAGTATGGTCAAATCTGGTTTCTCTGAAGCAGACACTAAGTACAGGATATTATGAGGATCAATACCTGTGGATGGGAACAGGAAGAAGCAGGATTAGGCAGAGGGGGAAACTGAACTGTGATACAGGATGTTCAAGCCTCTGCCAGCATTATGGGGAACTCTGGAGCCAGACTTTACATCCTTGCCTGGCTCTGTCGAGAGATACAGAATGTCCAGGAGGGTGTGACCTTGGGTGAGGCAGCGCTATGAAGCTGAGGTAGTCAGAAAAAATACTAAGAGCTTGAGGCAACTGAGCAACAGATCCTTCCTAGAAGGGATCTCGGCAGACCATGTCCCCCATTCACCACAAATGTAAATCTAGTGGATGTCCAGTATTATTAGACAGTAAATTTTCATGTGGATGGTAGGAAAAAAAGCAGCTGAAAAAGTCGATTTTCAAAGACATGTTCTCACAATGATGTGCTACTCACTGGAGAAAGCTGATTGTGCACCTGTTTCCAACTTTGCATTCGGTGACATCACTTTGGTATCTTGAAATCGTCATTGGTGAAAGTATTAACTCCACAGAAATCATCAAAAGTTACAAATCAGTGCTACATTTTTCTGAGAACCTGTTTACCAGCATGAAACTTCACTATTATCCTTCCGATGTCCATAAACACAGGTTTAAATCATAATGAATAAAAGCCTCAGGTAAGACAGCATTCTACAACCTGCTCAAAATAGGAGAGGTCATAGGTCAGTAAGTCCCATGTTTTTATACTGAGAGAAGTAAAGACTCCTCCCTTTTTCTTTTCTTCTCCTACCACTAACCTCATTTCTGCCTTGGTAAATTGTAGTAGTCTCACAGGATAATTCATTCATTACAAGTATTTTGTTTTCATATGTATTCAAGAATATGTACTGAAGGCTTACTATGTGTCAAAAACTCAGTGTGAGTATTCAATGGTGAGCAAACAATAGACCTTGTTCCTATTCTTAGAGCTTATAGTTGAGATACAAATATTAGTTTAAAAACATCATGAAATAAATGTATAATCACAAATGGTAATAATTTTATGAAGAAAGAATGGAGAATAAAAGGTACTTAAATAATGTCTTTGATGTATTAACCTTCTATATCATTTAAATAGTATAAAATAAAACATCAATGTCATTAGGCACTAAGAATTAAAGTAATGATAGTTTAATCAAAAGCCAATTACAATTATTTTTAAGAAATTTTATCTTATCTATTATTATGAAAAACCCACTAAATAGTGATTTTTTTTTCTAAAAATGTCAATACATGTCCCTTGGCAATCACAGTGTGTCTCTTTTTTCATTTACTGTATTATTACATTCATCTGCTGTACCATTACAAAGATATAGACACAGAGAAATTTGAACAGTATTGAAAATCAGAATTTTTTTCCCTCAGGCCACTGCTACTGACATTGTAAAGAATATCTCATATAAGCATAATATTATATTAAAATAAACATTCAGTTTTTCTAAATAACTGTCTTGTTGAACACTAGTAAAATTCTCTGGTTAGAACAAAAGTTTTGGCAAAGAAAATTCAGCATTTCACCTTCAAATTTGTATTCCTGGCCTGATTACAAGAAAAAAAAATCTGAATTCTATTTGCTAGCGTCATTTTAGGGGAAAAATAATATTTTGTTCTTGGAAAAGGCCGAGACTTATGCCTGATCTATATCTAACAATACAAAAAGAGAAATTTAACATCTGTTCATGATATCACATTTCCTATGCGTATTCCTATCCATAATGTGCATTCAGGTAAAAGCTCATATCAAAATCCTGTTTTAGAGGATTTGGAAAGTAACACTTTCTATTCGGGACACTTCAGTTATGTGCTTGTGAGTTCTGATCAGATAAAAACAATACTTAATCCGTGACAATCTGCCTCTACTGCCTATGGTCAAGATTTACATTGAACAAGATGGTGTCAGTTTTAATATCTATTATCTTCACCCAAAGTCATTACAAAATACATCTCTAGAATCAGATAAAAATTTATAAGTGTTACCACTGTGGATTGCACCAAAGAGTTAAAGCACCCCAACACATTATACATATATTCATACATCGGGCCAAAGGGATACCATTCTCATTTTTCATCATCAAGGCATTTATAAGACTCCCATCTTCTTTTGCTTTTGTGACCTCTAGTCAGAAAGGCCAAAGTAAATAAAGGTCGATAGATGTCAAATCAAGCAATTACTAAACAGGGAACTTGGCTGTGACCCTCAGATTAGAAATGGTGACCTGTCACAGCAACAGGGGAAAACCTTCCTGCAATTCCTTCTCCTATTTTATGAAATACAATCTAGATTTGCAGCCTAGACTGAAAAAAATTGATATTCTTCATTTGCGTTTTAATCTTTTCCACCCTTCATATTGGGGTTGTCCTCCCATTTTCTCCTTGGTTATATGCTCTGAATTGTAGACATGTGAGAGGAAAAATTAGTAGGAACCTGGAGTGAGGAGGGATGACACACCTATCATAAAAAATGAGAATGAACCAACACAACACAAAAATGTTGTAATATCACTTTTATTCACTTAACTTTACTTAAAATCACATAAAATTTAGATAATTTGATTAATAGCAGTGAACTCAATCAACAATGCTCAAACTTTTTCTGCAAATTGGCCACTTGTAGAAATGAATTTTTGAAATATTCTAGGGGAGGTGACTAAAATTTGCAAATTCATTTATTTACCTGAACCTCGATTTATCTAAACTCTAGAATTCATTTATTTACCTGAACCTCGATTTATCTAAACTCTAGAATCTCACTTTCCTCTCTACACCCAAAAAACTTCCACTCTTCACTTCAGAGGTTATGTTGAAAAATATTGGGTTTCCCATGTTAACCCTACAACCCACATTACTCCTGAATTCCTCCATTCCTTAAACTTCCCATTCTTAAAAAGACCTATATTAGTCCTTTTGTTGTCAAAAGAGAAAAAGATAAGATTTACCACCTATGAATTTTGAGTTGAGGCAGAAAATAAATGAAGGGAACTGTAAGTTACAGAAATAGTATTGAGCTTTTTTGCTTTTCCTTTTCCTGCTTGGCTTGTCACATCTCACAAGAGAATATTACCATTTTAAAAAAATCTCAGCCATGTTTCCTAGCAAATTATTATATTTAGTTGAATAATCGATTTTGGCTGTTAAAGATAATTATTTCCAGTAAATTTCATTAAGTCAAAGAACCTCATTTGAAAATCTGCTGACAGAAATAATATGAGAACGAAAGACTAATTTGAAAACAGACAAATCAGAAAAATGACATAGCCATCCTCCTCTTATTGGAAAACAAGCCTGGAGCTCTGCTAAGGAAAAATTGCCCGGGGGGGGGGGGAACTTTTGAAANTTTTGAAAATGAAAGGCTTACTTTTATTTATTTATTTTTTTTTAATATTTAATTTATTTATTTGACAGAGATAGAGACAGCCAGCGAGAGAGGGAACACAAGCAGGGAGAGTGGGAGAGGAAGAAACAGGCTCATAGCGGAGGAGCCTGATGTGGGGGCTCGATCCCATAACGCCGGGATCACGCCCTGAGCTGAAGGCAGACGCTTAACCACTGTGCCACCCAGGCGCCCAGAAAGGCTTACTTTTAAAAGATTCTTATTAGCAAACTTTAAATGTTGACCCTAAAGGAAGAATGTAAGTATACCACTTTAAGATAATTTTCATTTCAAATTCCACTCAAATCCAAATCTTCTGTAGAAAGAAAGAAAGAAAGAAAGAAAGAAAGAAAGAAAGAAAGAAAGAAAGAAAGAAGAAAGGAAGGAAGGAAGGAAGGAAGGAAGGAAGGAAGGAAGGAAGGAAGGAAACAATTTAAAAGATTTTCTTAGCTGCATACTTCAGAAAACCAAAACAAAAGGAAACATTTCCATACAAAGATGACAGCCAGAGTGCTTTAAATTCTATGTAAATGAATCTTTTAAGTCTAATTATTTTCTGACCTTATGCTGTTTTGTTTCTTTGTTCAAGGATTCTAATCAGAGGTCCTGGTGGAAGTTTGGCCTATTAGTATTGTTATTGCAACTGGTTCTTCTAAATCACCAGGGAAACTAACTTAGCATATGTGCTTTGCATGGTCAGTTTGGAAAGCTTTATAACCTCAAAGTGTTACTCCATAAATTACATTAATTTTGCAATACTATTTTTTCCAAAAGCATCAACACATGGTTGGGGGGGGGGTGGTAGCGGTGCCAGCAGGGGCAGGAAGGAATTCCTAGAAATTCCAAATTGTCTCCTTGAAAAAAATGATCTTCACCTCTACTGCATGCATTTTTATTTACAAAATTCCCAGTGGGACACCTGGGTGGCTCAGTAGGTTAAGTGTCCATCTCTTGATTTCTGCTCAGGTCTTGATCTCAGGGCTGTGAGACTGAGCCCCACCTCAGTCCATGCTGTCATGGAGCCTCTCCCTATCTCTCTGCCCGCCCCCCCCCAAAAATTTTCCAAAGTTGAAACTAAACAAAAACAACTCAGCTAACACCACCCTGAATTGTACATCTTTTTTCTTCCTTGTGTTTGCAGTTAACAAAACTGTGAATGAATAAGACTGAAGAAGCAACCTGTGATGGCTTGAGGTGTTTTCTGTTTTCCCAAGAGGTGTGGCCAGATTTGAAAAAAAGGGGGGGGGGGTTGTGTACTGAAAAATAATTGTCTAGGAGTGAGAACCTGGCATTTAAATAGGAGTGGATTCCCTCTAAATTTTACCCCAGTGGCTCCAAGATATGAATCACAGAAAATGGGCAACTCCCTGTGGCTAGCATTCTTTCTACCCACCTTCAATAATGCCAATTAGCCTGGGTGGGGCCAATATGGAGGTAATCTTACATACTGGACCATTTTAGCAATAATTTTTCCCTTTGGATAGAAATCTGTGGGGTTCAGGCAAACTAAAAATAAAACTAAACAGTTTAAGAGTAGGTTAAAGTTAGACTTCAAAGTTAGAAAAAAATTAAACTTTACTAATTAGTGTTTATTTTTAATGTCTTCTTTATTCCTTATGAAAACTTTAAATAAGTCAAGAAAGCATAAAAATCTTCTCTAGAATTATCACTAAGCACAGAGTATGCCAAAAGTTTGTTAAAATGTTTGTTTTAAACCCTATCCTTTCTAGAAGTGCAGTTCTCAAGGTCCTGGAAAAAAAAACGATTACAAAATAAATTTATAAGACAATTTTTTCATATTGAGTTATTTTAGTATTGTCCTAAAGAAATATGTTTGTTAAATAGCACCTGTAGTAAGTATAATTTTATAAAGTTATTTTCCCAAAGTTCTATAAATCCTATAGAAATCAATCCTTAACCTTTACCAAAATATCCTAACAATCACATATACAATAGACTATTATTCAGCCATGAGAAAGAAGAAAACCCTGCCATTTACAAGAGCATGGATGGACCTTGAGGGCATTATCCTAAGTGAAATAAACTAGACAGAGAAAAAAAAATACCACATAGTATCACTGACATGTGGAATCTTAAAAAAAAAAAAATCAAACTCAGAAACAGAGTAGAAAAGTGGTTGCCAGGGGCCGGGGGTGGGAGAAATAGGGACAGGGTGGTAAAAGGGTACAAATTTCCAGCTATAAGATAAATAAGGTTTGAGGATCTAACGTATAACATGGTAACTACAGTTGATACTATATTGTATAACTGAAATTTGCTAAGAAAGAATTTAAATGTCCTCACACGCACACACACAAAAAGGAAAATACCTGAAGTGAATGTATGTATGAATTAACTAGATGGTGGAGATCCCGTCACAATGCATGCCTGTATCAAATCATCATGATGTACACTTTAAATATCTTACAATTTTGGGGTACCTGGGTGGCTCAGTTGGTTCAGCCTCTACCTTTGGCTCTGGTCATGATCCTGAGGTCCCAGGATCGAGTCCCACATCAGGTTCCCTGCTCAGTGGAGAGTCTGCTTCTCCCTCTCCTTCTGCCCTGTTCATGCTCTCTCGCTCTCTCTCTCTCAAATAAATTTTTTAAAAAATTTAAATATCTTACAATTTTGTCAATTATACCGCAATAAAGCTTAAAAAATCTTAATAATCAATCAATCAGTATACAGTAAAAGCATGTACATGTAATAATCCAGGACAATTTCTGAGGTAAATGCATTTGGTCCTCTAACAACCTTATAAAGTGGGGGAAAAAATAGTAATTTCCTCATTTTTAAGACAAGGAAACTGAGATTCAGAATTATTAGGTCTATGGTCTCAAGCTAATTATTAGAAGAATAGGTTAGATTAAGGCAGAACCCTAAAAGTGGACCAGTAAGGGTAGGTGGAGGGATAGAAGAAATAAATATATGCAGGGGGGAGAAAACAATAGCTAAGAAAAATGCAATAACAATACTTATTAAGCACGTATTATGGGATACTGTACTGAGCACTTAACCTACATTATCTCATTTACTCCTCATGATACATGATGAATTAAGTACTTCCTATAAGGAAACTGAGGCTCAGAAAACTAAGGAATTCAACTGGGATAGAATTCACAGAGATGGGGGGGGTGCCTGGGTGGCTCAGCCATTAAGCGCCTGCCTTTGGCTCAGGGCGTGATCCCAGAATTCTGGGATGGAGCCCCGCATCGGGCTCCTCTGCTGGGAGCCTGCTTCTTCCTCTCCCACTCCCCCTGCTTGTGTTCCCTCTCTTGCTGGCTGTTTCTCTCTCTGTCAAATAAATAAATAAAATCTTTAAAAAAAAAAAAAAGAATTCACAGAGATGGGAAAGGATAGAAGCAAGAACTGGTTTCCAGCCCGATCTGCTTGATTCCCAAGACCAAGCTCCTAACCTTTATTCTCTACTACTTCTGGAACAAAGCATGAGAAGGAGCAGAGCATGAGTGAAAAGAGCTTGACTAGAAAAGAGTCATGTTGAGAGTGAAAGAAAATAAAATTGAATACAGATCAGGATGGAGTTATAGAGTGCCTAAAAATTCAAGAAAAAGTAGATTTGATGTAACAAGCAATGGGAATTCTTTATAGATTTTGAACAGGAAGAAAGATCATAAAGGGAAGTATTCAAAGAATGTTTGTCCTATGGCAGGAAGATGGAAGGAGTAAAAGATGAAGGTAAGGGGCCAGTTAGAAAATTAATCAAGTATGAAATGATGAAGGTTTAATCCAGAGTGGTCAGCATGACGTGAATCCGAAGAAAAGGATATAGAAGCAATTAAAGGAAGAATCAATGTAATTTCATGACTAATTAGATGCAAGGACTGAAGCAGAGAAATGATGAGTCAAAGATGACTGGATGGTTTCAAGCCTAGGGGACTGAGGAGATGGCGCCACATGAATAAAGCTGAAGGAGGAAACTGTGGTGGGAGAACATGAATTTGTGTTTAGGCATGTCAGATCTTAATGACTGATGAGTAGGGCCTTGGACATGAAGACTCGTTTTCAGATGTTGAAAGGTGATTAGAAGCAAGGGCACAGCATAGTAATGAAAGTTGTAGATTCTGAATTGTTGCTGAAAAACATGGAAAGAGAGATAGTAGGGCTGAGGATTTAGGTGAAGGAGTTTCCATATTAAGGATGCCTAAGAAGAATGAGGAGGCATTCAAGAAATAAGGAAGACCAATCAGTTTCTTCCTTGTAAGGGGTTTGTAATTTACCTGGGGAGGCATCATTAACATGCATGAAGCAACATCAGTGGAATTACTTATCTCAACTGGAATAAGCGCCATGAGGGCAGGAACTAGTACCTAAAACAGGAGTTGGCATATTTTAAGAATTCCATAATATTTGTTGAATTGATGAATAAATCATTGTACCCCATATCTCAGCAACTACCACAATGCCTAGCAAATAGCTGGTGCTCAATAAAAGTTGCTGAACTGAATTGAATTAATAATTCTATCTTTATTCTAAAAAGCTCTCATCTAAAAGTTGTTAATTATAAGATTCCAAACAAGCTAATTAAGAATTCAAAGAAAAAGGGGGTGCCTAGGTGGCTCAGTCAGTTAAGCGGCTCACTCTCAGTTTTGGCTTAGGTCATGATCTCAGGGTTGTAAAATTGAACCCTGCATGGGGCTCCAAGCTCAGCTGGGAGTCTGCATGAGATTCTCTCCCCCTCCCTCTCCCTCCCCCTCTGCTCCTTCCCCCACTCTCACATTCCCTTTTTTCCTCTCTAAAATAAATAAAATATGAAAAAAAAAGAATTCAAAGAAAAGATACATTATTGAAGTGAAAACATAGAATAGCATTGAAAATCTAAATAAAAAGAAAAAAGACAGGGAAAGAAAGAATCACTAAGGCACAGAGGACGAAATGCATTTGAGATATCTGTACGTCAGTTAAAAATTTTGAGGTGAATGAAAGATATGAACTAAAAAATCAAGAGAAATATCACCGCTTAGGTTGTGCTGTTAGCAACCAAGAAATAAGCCACACACCTTCAGGACTGACTATAGGCAATAAGACAGAAATGAGTTAAAGACTATGCCAGTTCCGTGACCTAACTGACTGTAAGAATGATGGCAATGGGGAGGCTCAAGTGGAGAGGAAGATGTGTGTTTTAATTCCAATATAGTTAACATACGGTGTTATATTAGTTTCAGGAATACTTTATAGTGATTCAACAATTCCATACATCACCCCGTGCTCATCATGATGAGTACCCTCCTTAATCCCCATCACCTATTTCACTCATCCCCCCACCTACTACTCCCCTCTAGTAACCATTAGTTTGTTCTCTATAGTTAAGAGTCTGTTTCTTGGTTTCTCGCTCTCTCTCTCTTTTTTCCTTTGCTCATTTGGTTTCTTAAATTCCACATATGAGTGAAAGCATATGGTATTTGTCTTTCTCTGACTGACTTATTTTGCTTAGCTTTACTCTCTCAAGCTCCATCCGTGTCATTGCAAATGGCAAGATTTCATTCTTTTAACAACTGAATATTTCAATATATATAGTCCACATAAGGAAGGTATGTTTGATTTGAAACATAGATGCTCCAAAATTTCCATTAGAGATCATTCAAGTAAAATTCTCTCAAACCAGCTCAAGTGAAAATGAGACTCATTAAAAATAAAGTACAAATTTTTGTAGATGTCAGAGAAATGAAAAAATGTACAGCTTGGTCACATGAAGGTATGCCACCTGGAAAATCAGAAATAAAGCTAATAGTCCTTTTCTCAATCATTACATTGCATGGCCTCTCATGATTCTGTGTCTTTGGTCCATTTTCCAGCTAGCTCTGTTTTTACAAGGCATTTCTGTCCCTCCAAAACTTTTAGCCTGGTCATCACTTTGGCTTTCCATGATTCCAACTCTACATACTGATTAATTCTCCCTTCAATTTCATGCTCATTCATTTATTGCCTAAAAAGCCTACTTTCTACACCCTGTATCATCTCATATCAAAATCAACAAATATTACTCACTGCCTTATTGACCACAATAGCCTAAATTTATTAGAGGAATGTGTAGTCAGTGAAATGTTCCCCAAAGAGACGAGAGACAGAAGAAAAGTGACAAAACTGGTTAGTTCACAAACCAGAATATCAGACACTGAATAAAAATATGTTGAGAAGCCAATTTTAATTTATTAAGCTACAAACTGTTCGCAAAAGTATTTTTTGGAACAAAAAGTAGTTTTGTATTATTCTATAATTCGTGGCACACAACACCATCAGACCCAAAATTTAAACTGAGATAAAAAAAATTCTCCTTTAAAATATATTTTTAAAACTGGGGCACCTGGATGGCTCAGTCAGTTAAGCATCTGACTCTTGATTTCAGCTCAAGTCATGATTTCAGGGTTGTGAGACTGAGCCTCAGGTTGGGCTCCACGCTCAGTGAAGTCTCCTTGTCCCTCTCCCTCTGTTCCTCTCCCCCCAACTCATGCTTGCTCACTTGCTCTCTCTCTCAAATAAATAAATAAATAGAATCTTTAAAATATATATATATTACTAAAATTTTATGGAAAGGCAGCAGTCACTACTAATGTTTAATCACCATCCAAATAACCTTTTTTTCATTCTCCAAATATGTATTTAATGACTCATATAGGAAAGAAAGCAAAAGACCACATTGATGTTTCTTAAATATGAAGAAAATAATTGATAATTAAAATCAGTTAAGTCCATTATCAACCACGGACTAAAATATAGATACATAATATATATCCCCGGTAAGACCTGCTTTGTTGCTTTATATAGTATTCCACAAACATAACTCTCAACACTTAGTTTGGTTCACTGGTTCATTTATTCCCTTATTTACCTCTTGAAAATTTCCGATACCCAACTTTAAAGTGTTACAATTTTTCTGAAGATAAAATTTTATTTGGTTTAATTTAATCTTTCAAAGTACAGACAATTCTGTTTATTGGTTTTTTCTAATTGCAACAGTAAGGAACACAGCTATGCATTCCTATTTTTATATAGGTAATGTGCAAATATGGACCATGATATAAGATTTTTTATGTAAGATAGTCATCAGGTTGAAAGCAGAGATTAGCTATTTCCCACTAATATTCAGATATTACTGGCAATTTTAATGTAACTACTCAATGTGAAAATCTCAACTGTATTACGTGAAATTATGTGAATTACAAAGCATTCTGTGAATTAACTCCATAAGGCAAGTGTGTATTAGTTTGATAGACTCATTCCATTTCAAGTAAACAAGCTGACCTAGTTATAAATAAGATTTATATCACCATCTATTATATGTCTTCAATTCCATAAATGTAACTATGAAAAAAATCTTATTAAATCCTTTCATGTAGTTGCAGTACCTGAAAAAGTCTTGTAATAACTCTGACCCTCTCTTTTCTTATCTGTTTATTGGAGACAGTAAATCACAGCCATTTTTCTGTAGATTAAATTAAACAAGATATTAAAGTACCTGGCACATAAATATTTGCCTTTATTATTATAACTGAGAAAATAAAGTATTTCAGGGGAAGAAGAAAAGCAGCATGATAACAGTACTTTTAAATCCAGGCATTGAAATCACATTTATTCTTGGGCTGTCGTCTTCCTTACCACTATGTAGTAGCCCAGGTAAATCCATTGGATTCCTGTCTTCTTAATTATGTATTTGACTCTACAGACAGATACCAAACCAGGAATTTCAGGATTATGCAAAAGAGCCATATTGATGACTTTAATTAATTTAAACTCAGAAAATGAAACTTCTGAATGAATTAACTGAGCCAAGATATTAACTCTTAGAGGTTGATTACAGGCTTTTGACCTGGGACTGCTAGGAAGAGGATTTGGTCCTATTCCAAGACTAGTCCCCAGCTTGTCATCCATTTATATGAAGTAATAAATACTTTATTTCTTTCCAGTCCCCTTCTCCCTCCGCTCTGATTTTATCCTCTGATAAAATGGTAGATGGATTCTACCCCCCTACCCCTGCTAGCTATCCACTCCCTCCTCCTTCCATACCATACAACAAGGGACCCTCAAGCATTTATTATGCAACTTGGTCATCTGTTTCTATATTTCAGTAAATTGAAGACCTCACTTCAAAGGATCCTTTTCTTAAAATTCCTTCCCCCAGATCTTCCCATTGACATGTAGTACTGTTCAAGCCATGACCTGGATGGTATTCAGAATAACAAGGCTGATCGCTATAATTCTGGTATTTATGGTCAGCCAAGTGAAAATAATATAGGCCAGGATAAACCTTAACAATCCAAAAACAAAAAAACTATTTGTAAACATAATGCAAATGTTCTTGATAATAAAGCTCAGACAAATTGAAAATTAAAAAAATTTTTATCCCTTGTGATTTAACGCTAATGCTAGGAGTCAGCCGAAAATGTTTTCTTATTTTATGGTTTGGTAGAACTTTGAAGAAATAAAGGGAAATGTTAAACACAACGTCCCACAAGAGCTAGTTATCCTCAATGGTTTTCTCATATGCCAGAGTATTAACCTAATTAACCCATCTTTCATGAACACGTTGCAGAAATGGGGCCTGTCCAACCACTCCTGCATACGTTCAGTTGCCTGAACACGCTTGCTTTTGTGGTTGAAACTCAAATTCCTCCTCCCACACAATGTAATAGACAATATTTTCATGTCCTTGAAAAGGTTAAGTATCTGCAAAGTTCCATATTTATTTAATGCATGTTTTTCTTTATGTAAGACTTATATTTACTTATTTAATAGATTTCTACCCTAGCAGACTCAGAAGTTTATATTTATGTAATCAGTTTCTCTTAAGTTTGCAGAGTATCTATTACATGTCATTCAGAGCTACTCATTCATTCAAGTTCTCTGGTTTTTGCCTAAATTCTGTAAATATTTTATGAAAATAAACAAAATAAACTAAACAAAATCTATATTATATTTTGTGATTATAGACTCAGTATAACATATGCTTTGAGAAATAGTTCAGTTTGGTGAGAGTGTTAAGTTTATGTTTCATGCTACATATAGAGAAAGAGGCAACATTTTAACATTTGTTTATTTTAAGCCTCAATATAAAAAAGATTTGAGTAGATTCACAAATATTGAGCAATGTAATGGCGTAATAACACACACACACTATATTATATGTCAGATAACGTTAGAATTCCACATGCATTATCTTGTTTATTTCTCATAACCACCTTACGAAGCAATCTATTGTTACAATCCTCATTTGTTATAGATGAGAAACTGAAACTAAGAGAGGCTAATGAATTTGCCCAAAGTTCCAAAATTGAGGAGCAGTAGGGATTAGGATTTGAACCCAGGTGATCTGATTCTAGATCCATGTTCCTTCTAGTGAGGATAGAGAAAGAAAAGGAAGCCAGAGTTGAAGTTAGCCCAAGAAATGTGCATTGAAAATTTTGTTCAATACAAAAAAGGAATCATAAGTTTGGCTCTGATTTTCTGGGCACCAAAGAAAATAACACAATCCAAAACAAAATCCACACTGTCCATAAAATAAAAGTCATACTAATAACTCAAAAAACGGTGGCCTTTCCTCTGATGGACTTTATGAGAAAGAACAAAGAGAAGTCTAAAAAATAAAAACAAACAAATGAACAACAAAAAATATGGCATCTTCTCATATTTCCCTTAAACGTAAACCTGGGGAATAACACAACCTTGCTCAAAAAAAGTGCATTCTTAATGCTCCAAGGCAGTATTATCCATATATATGCCCAATCGTTTGGCTTGATTCCAGAATAAAATAGAAAAATCTCAAGGAATGCAAAGACTACATCTTCAGTGGGCAATATTCCCATATATAACAATGTAATATCGCAGAAATAATTAAACATTTAATGAGAGTCAGGAAGCAAATACTAATACTATATTCACTGGTAAGAAGCTGAGATGTATTTGTTTTATCTTGTTGATTTAGAATGTATCTATTTATTTAACTCTTCAGTAAGGTAGAAGATAAAAAAGACACAAATCACTTACTATCTAAGCTTTAGTCTCCTCAGCTGTAAAATAGGGATACTAATAGTACTCCCTCATCTTGTTGCCTTGAAGATCAAATAAAATAACACATAAAAAGTTCTCAGTGCTTGCTCGGGCTATACACTGACTAAAATGTTGACTGTTAATAATATTTTTAAAATATTGATAATCCATATTTAGAAGCTCTAAGACAGCCCTTCAAAGCTTTACAGAGCACAGGAAATTGAAAAGAATATTTTGGCTTAAGAAATTAGAAGTGAAATATTCATATTATCCTAGGAATCAATTACTAGTCAAGTCAGGATATGACTGAAAATCTACAGGTTGATTTTGTGATCTTTTCCACTTTTTCAAAATGTTATAAATTAGTTTAAGTTTTTGTGGAAAAAAATTATTGTTTTTTACTTTAGTTGTCTAGACAAAATTAAGCCCTTGGATCTATTAATAAAGTGAGGATATATTTCTAACCAAATGATATATTTCTATTTCATTTCATGGAGAATGAAAGGGTGTGCTGAAATAATTAGCTGCATTAACCAATCTACAACAGGTATAAACCAGGATATTCTAGCACATCTAGGATGTAGGGACATCTTGCCTATTCTTCCTTCTCTGTTTCACTAATACAGAGAAGAGTTAATGACTATGCACCCTCCTACATGCAATTTTAAAGGTCAACGAGGCCAGTATTTTTTTGCAAACCAGAGTTGCAATTCATTTCAATGTATAAATCTCCAAAACAAATCAAGTATTATAAATTGTACTCAAACATATTCTAACACTTTGTGCAAAAGTTGGGACCTTATAATAAATTCCAAAGGATTATGGTGCTTATTAGTTTGATATCATAACTGGTCATTTAATATTATTCAGATTTATTTTGACGTATCTTTTCTTTTTATTTGTAGAATTTATGGACAAATAAATACCCAACAAACCCCCTTCCTTGACAATGTTAACGCATTTAATAGCTAAAACTTGTTCCATTTCTTCCTTTTTTGGTTTTGTTTTGTTGTTTTGTTTTAGAAAGACATGCTGATGAAGGAGATAAAAAAATGTTTCCAGATCCTTTAAGTCAAATATTTTCCTTCCACAAAAGATTTTTTGTTTGTCTTGACATCCCTCTAGTTTATTCTTCCTAGGGCCTTCAAACTCTCCACCTAAATAAAAAGAAAGAAAGAAAGAAAGAAAGAAAGAAAGAAAGAAAGAAAGAAAGAAAGAAAGAAAACAACAAATATTTACCTAACTTTTCAGATTAGTGATTTTCTTTAAGAAATCATTATGAAATGAAAATAAATGAAGGGTTAGAGAAGAGGACAGTGGAGAAACTACAAGAAATACATGAAATCACTGGGCATGCTGAAATGTTTCTATGCAGAGTCTGAAAATGTAATTCATACTTAAATAGTTAAGAGAGTATCTTGTGCAGAGTATCGATAATAAAAAATAATGGAATACAGTCTCTCATGGTGACTAATATAACAAAGTAAAAATTATAAAAAAATAATGGAATAAAGAATGTTTCCAATTGAATGAAATTTTACTATGTGACAATATAAATTAATTGATATGGGATTTCTGGAAGAAATTGATATTTTTTTTAAGATCTTATTTATTTATTTGACAGGGAGGGAGAGAGAGAGAACAAGAAGGGGGAGCAGTAGGTAGAGGAAGAAGCAGACTCCTCACTGAGCAGGAAGCCCAGATGCAGGGCTCGGTCCCAGGACCCTGGGATCATGAACTGAGCCAAAGGGAGACACTTAACCGGCTGAGCCACCCAGGTGCCCCAGAAATTGATATTTCAAGGAGAAAAGAAATGTATCAAGAGAACAGTTAACATGGAATCATTTTTGTAAACCATGGATGCCTTTCCCCACTTTACTTCCAATCTTTGAACCAAGTAGCATGAATCCCATGCTGATTCCTTATAGTGTTGCTCTTCTCTGAGAATCTAAGTTCTGTGAGAGAAAGAACTGTTTCTATACCATTGTGTATCCTCAGAACATTATGCAGAACCCGCCACTTAATAGGTGCTCAATAAACATTTATTGATTGATGAATTATTTGTGTTCCACACTCCACTATTTAAAGTCCAGGATTAGAAAAGCCAATTAAAAAAATATCCTAATAACCTGAATTAAGAGTAGGTTTACTATGATCCAGAGTGTGAGGTAGTTTCAAATGCCTAATGCAATCTCTAATTATGTTGGTACAGATAAAGTGCAGAACAGGGACTAGTAATCCTGCTTTATTCTGTACTCATCAGATCATAAATCCTAAGAAAATTTGACAAAATGGACTCAATGAGAAGGGGGAAAGAGGGTACTGAAGCCTATAAATTAATCATTCATGCATCATTAAAGGAAGATGGGACACAATCACCCTTTATTTAATTTTAATCACCCTTTAAATATGGATTCCAACTCTGTGGAAGAGGAATAAGATAACAGCAAGGCAAATTATAACTCGATATTAGAATAATTGTTTTAATAATTAGAGATGAGAAAGAGTAGAATGGGTTATCTTCCTCTGAGGTGCTATGCTTTCTAGCTGCGTTGATAAAGAGTTCTTCTAAAAAGATAGACTTAAGTCCATTTACTTTTAAATTGCTATTATTTTATCACATATCTATATGTGTAAAATACAAAATAGCTAAATTCCAATGCTTTGTATAGACAGCTTTATATAAGTAGCTTTTAACACATAAAAAATAAAATTCGGATATATAATGAAATGCTTTTCATTATTCCCATTATAATTTCAGAGATATATACCAACCAAAACAAAAAGAATTCTGTGACTGACTTCAAAAAGATGTCTGTACTTCTAGAATGCTTATCACATGTATTTAGTTGTTAACATCTGTAAGATAGTGAATAAACAATAATTGGTATAAAGTCACTCTTTCTGAATTACTTCTCAGAGTTTACTTCTATTTCAATGGAGCAATTAAGAATTTGTGATAAGCATACAAAAAGATGCTCCACATCTTATGTCATCAGAGAAATGCAAATTAAAACAATGAGATACCACTACTCACCTATTAGAATAGTTAAGATCCAGAACGGTGACAACACCAAATGCTGGCAAGGATGTGAAGCAACAGGAACTCTCATTCATTGTTGCTGGAAATACAAAATGGTACAGCCATTTTGGGAGATAGTTTGGCAGTTTCTTACAAAACTAAACATGATCTTACCATGCAATCCATTAATCATATTCCTTGGTATTTACCCAAAGGAGTTGAAAACTTGTGTCCACACAAAAACCTGCATTTTGGTGTTTATAACAGCTTTATTCATAATTGCCAAAACTTGGAAGCAACCAAGACAACTTTCAACAAATTCTGGTACATCCAGACAATGGAATGTTACTTAGCACTAAAAAGAAATGAGCTATCAAACCATGAAAAGACACAGAGGAAACTTAAATGTGTATTACTAAGTGAAAGAGGTCAATCTGAAGAGGCTATATACTATATGATTCCAACTATATGACATTCTGGAAAGGGAGAACTACATTTACAGTGGAAAGATCAATGGTTGCCAGGGGCTAGGGGGGAGAGAGGGAGAAATAAGTGGAGCACAGAAGACTTTTAGGGTAATGAAAACACTCTGTATCATACTATACTGGTAGATACGTGCCATTATAAGTTTGTCCAAACCCACAGAATGCAAACACCAAGAGTGAACACTAATGCAAAGTATGGACTTTGGGTGATAATGATCTATCAATGTAGGTTTATCATTGTAACAAATGTACCATTCTGGTGGGAGATTTTAAGGATGGGGAAGGCTATGCAAGTGTGGGAACAGAGGTATATGAGAAATCACTGTACCTTCCTTTCAATTTTGTTGTGAACTTAAAATTGCTCTTTAAAAAATAGTGTTAAACAGGATTTGTGTTGCTTTACCATCATGTCATATTTAGTAGAACTGCCCACCTAAAATAGCAGAACAAAAACCGTGTAGAACAGTTACCAGCGAAGTTTTGTAGTTAAAAAAAAAAGAAAAAAAAGAGTTTTGTAGAAAAGTTTTGAAGAGGTGCTATAACCAGCGGTTCTGGGCTCCAGTTTTGTAGCCTCAGCTGCCCACTGAGAGTGCACTACAGACCCAGGCCAACAAGCCTAACACATTGCAGATTAGAACATCTTTTAAAGAATTTGCCAGTCCTGAGTGGAACTGATGAACTATAAACAAATATTTATTCATACAAATGACCTATTAAATAATAAGAAAGTAACTTAATTGCACACTGCCTTCTCCCACCCTCCATCTATTCAAGGAACCAAGTTGTCCTTGGATCATCCATTTTCTCTTTCCTCCTGGTTCCTTTCTTTTTTCTACTTTTTTTCCCTACTGTTTCCTTTCTACCTCTCCAAGATCAGGCACGCGCGCGCACACACACACACACACACAAATGCTATGTTCATCATTTAATTTCCCTTCACTACTGGCAACTCATGTATATGTTATGTGTGTGTGTAAATATATGATCTCATATAAGGCATATTTCCTGTCCATCAACATCCAAATTATAAAAATAATTATTGATGATAGCCATACATAGACAAATTAATAATTCAAGAAGTTGCCTTTATAAATCAAATACAACTTTTATTTAATTAGATTCTAAACAGACTACCAACAAAATGCGAAAATATATTTCCGAGGAAGGAAATATGCGTTTAAGTTGTCAATAGCTAAATTACCAATAAATAGTACATATGTATATATTTTTAATATATATATTATATATTTGCATATATGTCCCATAAAAGTATATATATTTTAACCTCCATTTCACTTCTCTCTTCCTCTTCTTGTTCTATTACCCTAGGAAAATCAATTTCCCATTTTATTTTAGATTTTCTTTGATTTGTAAGTTGTGGGGAAGACTCTAATTCTTGTTGAAAAGCGTTGGTGAACTAATGGAAAATTGCCACAAGAAAAAGAATCATTAGTATAGAATTTAGATTTTTAAAAAATACTATCAGTATCTCAAGTGCTCAAAATTGCCTCAAGTTGCCATCACCACCACCATCACCACATTCCTCTTACCAAGCAGCCTCTCCTCACACCCTCGCATTCAAAATAAAGAACCCAAAGTGCTGTGTGATTTCATTGTTTTTCTGTTTTAATTAGTTGTGCTGTTTTTCCTTGGCTGACCACAATCCACTGTGAGTTAACTCTGACTTAGATTATCTTAAAAACGCAACCCTGTTTTCCTGTAAAAAATGTGTATAGCCCATTTTAGCAACAAGAGTGTTCACTTAAATTCTAATTATAGCCACTGTTCCCTGCAAACCTTTTTTTCTGCATAACAATACTAAGTCAATCTTTTTCAGTTTGCATCTTTATAGTTCATGCTTCACTAATGATGCTTTCTCCTATGTTACCCTAAATCTTATCAAAATAGAGTAAATTTTGTTTTTTTAACATTTTTTTAAAAAGAAAATACAATGTTCAAAGACATCATAGCTTTCTGGGGGTGTGTATATATATTATTATATTATATTATATATATAATTTTTATTCAAAAGACTTCAATTAAGTATTATTCTATTCAGTCTAATTTTTCAGCACTGGAAATACCCAGAGAGACTCTTAATCTGCTGGGTTAGTAAGAGATCTATGAATAGTTCTTATTCATCAGTCTCAAACAAGATGATTGACCACAGAACTCAAGACAAGGAAGGTTTGGAAGAGGATGTGGTGAGGTAAAGGAAGTAATTTAAGATGTTCATAGGGCTCTTGAATAGCAGATTTTGAGAGGTGGGGAAAAACACCTTTCTAAGTTCCTTGGATAATCTCTTAAACATGCAAATAAGTGACTAAGAGAAAATCAATGTAGCAATGGATAGGGCATTTTTCTGTGGCATTTGGGATTATGTTAAAGCTGGTGAGAATTAAAGCGAAATCTCAAGGGTCTCATCTACAAAGGGGGGAGTAAATGAAGAAGAAACCAAATGACTGAGAAGACTACTGAGCTGGGATTTTAATCACTGGTACCATGTAAGATTTTCTTTTGCTCCATTATGCCATAAGGGGATTAAATGATTTCTCTGTCTTCTGAATTTCATGGGCTCCAAGTGGATTTTAATGGATTTCAGATGATTTCATTACGGTGCTGAGAAAACAATCCACATTACTTAAAGCATAAAACCAAATGGACAGTTTTACAGTATATTTCCATTCATTCATAGACTACTATGACAATGCCACTCATTGTATCCTTCCAAATCTCATCTAGATATAATTATTCATGACAATATTATGTTAACAAATTAATAGAAGCTATTTACCTTTTTAAACATTCATGACTTTTTAAATCATACTCTAAAAGGAATATCAAAGAAATATAAAAATATACCACTGAAAGAAAATAACTATTCATTTTAAGTTGCTAAATGCCAAATTACTGATAAAAGACTTTCAAACTGATACTACTGCTAGTTTCAGGGGAAAAAAGATTCAAGTTTCTAAATTCACATACATAAATGGGAGTGTATAGAAATGGTAGTTGCAAGAATAACTTTCTCATTAGTGGGCTTGTTGTTTTGAAGGAGACCATGTGTATGCAGCCAGATGCTATAAAATCCTGATGTATTCATTAATAATTATCACATGCCAAAATATCTAGTCACCGGGTTAATCTTTGTAGGAATATAAGACATACTCTTGCTCTTAATCTATTAGGGAGAAAAGGGAAGAGAGCAATGAATAGGTGATGACAATGTAGTGTTGTAAGTGTAATGGAGAAGCTAATTACAGGGTACTGTGGGAGCAATTGAGGGGTGCCTAGTCAAGAGTGGCTAGGGATGGGGAGATACTGGAAGTTCAGCAAGATTTCCTAGAAGCGTTCCTGCTAGAAGAAGGAAAGTGATTCCTTAACAGAGGTCCACGTTTCCTGCCTACCAACATCCAAATTAAAGCAAATGGACTCAATCTGGATTTAAAATGTTAATGCCAGGTTAACACATTATGTGAAAGTACTAATATAACCAAAGCCATCAGAGTTTGGTACATCTGCATCTTTCTCAAGAAAAGGTGGTAAGTTGATCTTCCGTAAAGATCCAGCTCAATACAAAGCAAACTATTAATCTGGTGAAGTTTCTATATAATAAAAGACCAATAATTATTATAGCATTTTAAATGGCTATTCAAAACTCTGTATCAAGCTATAAAAATTCCATGTTTAAGAAGACTCATTGAATAACTGTTTTTCGTTTATTTAAAAAAAGAAAAAAAGTTACTACCATTCATGGATATGTTTAACATTTTTTCACTAAACTGTAATCAGACATTCATTGTTCTTTCTTTTCTTAAGTCATCCCAATATTCTGACCAAACGTCATCCCTAACATACGTATATGTGTATGTGTAGTTAAAAACATATGAACAAATATAGCAAAGTAATGGTTATTAATTACACCAAAATATGCCACCTGAGATTTGCATACATTTTAGCTTTTGTTTTGAGACAGTAAAGCTTTAGGATTTCAGTTTACAATTAAATGGAGTAAAGATAATATTTTCCAGTATTTATGCAGTGTTCTTTATAATTTAAAATTTTTTAAATGAATAAGCAGCTTGCTGATAACAAGAAAGGTTGACAAGATTAACTCTTACCACAGCATCTCTGAAGCTTGATTAAACATTTTAATTAAACCATCACATAACAATGAATTAAGGAATAGATTAGCGAGGATATGTTTTATTCACATTGGAGACTATCTCACCTGTGGTTTAGAATGACTTTAAATTTTGTGACCCAAAATTTTAGAATTAAAAATATAATCAGACATGATTATGATTAAGTTATCTCAGGCAATGTTCAGTGGGCAGCTTGATAAAACAAGGAAATAGAGAAAATATTGAAAATTTTTTCTCATAAAGAGTTCACAATGAATCCTAAAAAAGCAAGATTTTTAAAAGTGAATGTGTCCCTATCCATCCTAAAATATTGCATAAATACAAAGCTCCATTCCTAAAATAATCCTAGGGTTATAAAGCATACATGTATAAATGTGAAAAATGAGGAAATATAAAACATCAAAAAGATTTAACAACTGTATACTAAGAGTGACAGTAAATTCCTTTCAATAAATATGTGAAGGAAGAGGAAAAAAGAGGGGAGATAGACATTCATTTTAAAAATAAAACTAGATAACATTGCTACAGAAAATATTTCCTTTGGATCACAAAACAGCTCTAAAACATTGCTAACATACATATGAAAGATATGTGGTTTTGTGTTTTTTTTTTTTCTTCATGTGGTATCTCATATCTGAAAGGAAAATAAAGAGAAAAGATAAATATGATAGCCGTGGAAAAAGAGGTATCAGGTACAATTAATGGAGGATGTCCACCATGAACATTATATAATGAACTATGACCACTATGACCAAAAATGAGGCCATGGAAGAGTCAGAGGAAAACAAAATAAGGACAACTGGGAAGGGATTTTTTAAGATATAAATTAGACTACCATCTGCAGAAATATGACCCCAAAATCATAAATTTTGTATAATTTTTCCTTAATTCTTTGGCATTTTTAAAAACACAGTGTCTAAGCTTATATTTTAAGCAGATTATAAAACAAAGTCTAAGGAAAAAGGTAAGTTTTAAAAGGTTGTAAACAAGCACAAATAGCCATACTCTACATGAAAACTTTGCAAAGAGCTCCATCTACAGGCCATTCATAATACGCCAGGCTCAGTTATAAAGGTGTCTATTCCCACCTTCCCTAAACAGTTCCTTATGATTTGTACCGTTTTAGCACAGAAAATGCTACATTGAGTAAATACATTGAATAAGACACAAAATTTCACAACTTTCCTTCTCATACCGTAATATTTCTTTACAGATTACTCAAATATGTCTATGCATGAGGGCCCACCAGTGGGAGATCATTAGCTCCAGAGTTATTTCCTGAGCTTCATGCTAAAGGAGGGCTAAAGGAGAAAAGCCTCTTTACACTTTTTCATTTTCTAATTTTAGAAAAACTTCATATTTTTTTCATTTTCTAATTTCTCAAATTCCTCATTAAAGTTTAAGTTCTTAAATACATTTACAAGCTTGCAACCAAAGCAAATCAGATATGACTTAAGCCAGATACTCCTTTTTTCCCTGATAAAGAAATTATTTCTTTCTTTGTCCATTTCTCCTTATCCCACTATTACTAAAGTCAGAGATAGTGAGAATATAAAAGAACCTGGAAGGAATTATGTGGAGCAAACAAATCCAATACATCACTAAATCCTGACTTTTTAATCTCTAAAGCCCTATGTAAGTCATTCAACATCTTATCTCAAGGAATGAGACACATCTCCAAATAGACCTGTTTTCAAATCTCACATGTCTGAAAATTACCATATTTATTCATAAGCCAAGCAATTCCTAGAATCAGGGTGTAAGAGAAGAGAGCCCTTCAAAGCACTACTCTTCATACCAAAGAGAAACATAGAGTGACTTAGACAACCAATATTAAATATGTACATACTTAAGCATACAAGTCCACCACTGGCCACAAATTTTGACCATTAAAATCTCAAATGAAGTTTTATGAACACACTGTAATGACTTCTATGAAGATATTTCCATATAAAGATTACATAAGTAAACAAGATGATTTTGATTCTTGACAACAGGAATCGCACCTGGTATGAAATATTAAATACCCCCCTCCTCACGTAGACAATTATGGATTGTTGTATTAAGATGTACAATAAGTGTAAAAATCTCTTTAAAAAAAATAAAAGTGAAGACAACAGCTGTTCCAGACCTCAGCTCTTTAGAACAAATCTGACACAAGGTTAAAACAAGTTATAGAATCTCAGGTTTGAAAAGACTACCGAAGATAACTTAATCCAACCACACTCCTACTGAAAGAGCCAGCCCTTGTCAAGGGGTTATCCAGGCTATGCTCAAACCCCTCACTACATCTCAAATTGTCAATTTTTTTTTCTTTGAGCTGATCTGACCATAGGGAAATTCATTATATTTAGACTAAATCCTTCCATTACGGTGTCATCTAGTAGCTCTGTATTCATTTTTAGGTCTATGCAGAACAAATTTAACTCTCCCAGAAAAGAGCCCTGAGATAGTTGAAGAGAGCTCCAACCATTCCCCCGAGCCTTTCCTTTCCCTCTTAAGTGGTGACAGTTCTGTTCACTCTTCCTACATGGAATGGTTTTAAGTCTCTTGTCCTCCTGGCTTTTTCTCCCAAAAGAAGTATAATTTGATATATTCTTGAAAGTGTGGGGATGCCTGGGTGGCTCAGTCGGTTAAGTGTCTGCCTTCAGCTCGGGTCATGATGCACAAGGCGTCCTGGGATTAAGTCCCTCATCAGGCTCCTGGCTCAGTGGGGAGCCTACATCTGCCTCTGCCTGCAGCTTCCCCTGCTTGTGTGCTCTCTCTCTGACAAATAAATAAATAAAATCTTTAAAAAAAAAAGAAAAGAAAAAGAAAAAGAAAGTGTGATACCCAGGACTGAGTACAATCCTCTGGAAGTGTCCTTTACAGAGTTGGGAGGAGTCATCTAACACCTTGTGCATAGTAGGGGAATGTATTTTTATTAATATAAGTTAGTTTAATTAAATTCATTTTAATCAGGGTTGGGGGAAGTGAAAAGAGTAGGACACCAAAAGCTCATTGCTTGGTAACTAAATGTGCCCGTTTTCTATTCTTTCTTTTTTCCATCACTGTTGTTCCCATAAAGAAAACTGCAATCATAAATAGACTCCCTAGAAAACTGAGTGTATTGAGACATAAATATGTTACTCAGAAAGACAAATATATTTTTATGCTGAGCTCTTAACCTCTATGAGAAGTTTTTACAGGATTTTATGTAATTTATAGAAAAAATATAATAAAACTTCCTCATTTCTTTTGTACAAAAAGAGTTAATGCTTGCTAAAGATTTGTATGTAAAATGTAATTCTTGAGATGAAAGAAGTTGGCCTAATTTATCACCGTATCAAAACTATAAAACTAAGCTGGAAGAAATAACTTAGGATACCTCAGCTTTATTATAGAAAAAGAATACAACCAAACTGGTCATTTTTTTTCACTTATCAGTAATAACATAAATTCAACATAAATTCAATGTAGTCTTATATTCAACTTACAAAGTCAATAAAATCTTGCATACAAATATATATGCATAAACATAGATATGGATTATATAGGTATGGTTAGATGGAGATACATACATCAGAATATATGTATATAATAATGTATATACATTTATATAAAATACTTCTTTGTAATATTTTAGATATAGGTATAATGCAAGCAAGCCAAACTCAAAATATGAAAGTGAAAATTTTGGCCCACTTGTGTGTTTTTTACTTTTCCTTTTATACTTTATATTCTAGAACCCCAGAGTATTTTCCCTTACAGCATTTAGATGAGTTTTGCTACCATCAAAACCAATCTCTAGATCTATATTCACATCTACACCTAAATCGATATCTGTATATGGTCTCTTCAAGATGTAGTAGATGATAATTCAGTGTCTTCTGACACTAAGGTCATTTATGAAGCTAGAATTATTTGGGCCCAGAGTTAAAAAGCAGAAAGAACCCCATTACCCTCTGTTATTTGTGAAATAAACAGATTTCTGGGCCTCCACCTCCAGTAAGCCAGGGACCACATGGAGCATACTTCATGCTCATAAAAAAAGGAGAAAGCTAGGGAGTGAAGCGAGCAGCCTAACAGCACACTATCTGCTGAGGCAAAGGTCCCTGAATAACCAGTTCTGCAATGTGAATGGGGGCTGTGCTACTAATGACGCTGTTAAGGACTACAGCAGAATAAACAAATATTATCTTTTATGTAGTCTAACAACGCTGTGTATAGATATTTTTTTGAAATGTATAGAAGAACCAAGTAGTTGTGATTTCTGTATTGGTCCTCAGAAACATCCACACCAACGATGAGAATTCTTCCTACTTTATGGGACCTGCTTAAGCCAAAGCTGTAAATCGACAACCTATTTGATCGTATTCAAGACTACAGGCATTTCAATAAGCTGAAAGCTTTTAAAAATCATAAGACAACAAAAAGGCAGAAAATAAGGCTTCACAATGGAAATGATGATACAATTTGGAATTTTAGTTATCTAAAAAATCCTTTCTCAGTGGAGACTTAGAGTCAAATGTATTTCATTAAGTTTAAGTTAATCACTCCATTTTTTAACTGGGAGAGGAAAATAATTTCTCATAAATTTATAATGAAACAATAAATGATTTTTGTATACCCCATAGGCTAAAAATGTAGCCGATGATAATATTTTCAACTACTTAATTAGGCACTAATATTTAACGGAGAATATCTATAGTTAGCCAGAGTAAAATAATTGAATTTAGTCCATACATATCATAGATATTTCTTTATTCCTATTAAGAAAAATTGAATTTCTGGTAAGCAAAATCTAAAGAAGCAGGAAAAGAAAAATATAAAATAAACCAGAAAACCCTAGTCTTTTTGTCTACAAAAATATAACTACATGGGCATGGCTGCATAGTTATGTTTTTATACACAAAAAAGAGAAATATCAAATTCAATACAATTCTAAATAAGTTGATAAAAACATTAAAAGCTTATTGCACTGTCACAAACAACATGTTTTTCTTGGTATAAAACTCAGACAGAATTATTGGTTAGCTGAGAAGTAAATATTAAGAGATAACAATACTATTATTATGTATCATTATCCTCATAATAAAAGCTATCACCCTTTTGAGTCTTATGTTCTCAGCATTATACTAGGTGCTTTACGAACATTAGATAAGTTTATCACCACAACAAATGTTATGTGCATTTTATCATGTGCATTTTTCAGATGATAAAACTGTAGCTAAGATGCCACATTCTCTGTCCAAGGCCAGTCTGTCTAACCCAAAACTGATGATGTGCAACCTAGCCTCTCTGCCTTTAAAACACATTTAAAAAGCCACACTTTATGCCTTAACAGCCATATTGATACACATGTCCCAAGTATTTTATTTTCATTTTTACATTTCTATATTCTGATACTCATAGCACACATTTAAAACTAGAAACACATCATATTTTTATTTTTATAGAATAATATTTTATCGATTTAACATTAACAGTAGAATTTCATACATACAAAATTTGATCAAACATTTATAGTTTTGTACTTTAATGTTACACTGGCTTTTTATATTCAGAATCAAATCAGACTATTAAATTGTGTAATGGAAGCTAACCATTAAATTGGTTGTGAAATATTGAGCAAAAGATGGAATAAAAGTTTAATTTTCTAAGTTTAATTTTCTAAGTTAAAAAAGTAACTAATAAGTAAAAATACTAATAAGTAAAAATATCTTGAATTGTCATTAATTATTTATTTAATTTTCTAAGTTTAATTTTCTAAGTTTTTATTTAATTTTCTAAGTTTAATTTTCTAAGTTAAAAAAGTAACTAATAAGTAAAAATACTTACTAATAAGTAAAAATATCTTGAATTGTCATTAATTATTTTTTTAATTTTCTAAGTTAAAAAAGTTAAAAAGTTAAAAAAAAGAATGTTAAAACAATTTCTAATAAGTAAAAATATCTTGAATTGTCATTAATTATTGATGAAGAACATATTTTACATATGCATCTTTAGGAAAAAAATATAATGGGAGATAAGGAAGAGTTCCCATAAAACAATACTTAGTTTTCTAAGTAAAAATATAATGGGAGATAAGGAAGAGTTCCCATAAAACAATACTCTAATTTTCTTAGTTTTCTAAGTTTTCTAAGTACATGGATGCAAGTGGTTTAAAATGAAATAAATTAATCTAGAACATTGCATTATTATTCTCTATGTCAAATAAAGTAGTAATTTTGAGAGCAGAGATGAATTTAACCATGTATTTGCTTTCTCATAATTACTGAAAAACTTGCAGTTTTAACTTTTAAGATTAAACTAACTTTACTACTAAAAGTTAAGTTTTCATTCTCCCTCTGCTGAGAACATACAAAATGATACTTGCTGTGAAATTAAAAGTTTCTCACTGAAGGTGCACCCAACAAGGTTGTATTTTTTGTTAGTCTGAAATGTCCCTCACCAGGAAAGAATGGTTGACACGTTTGCACTAGCCACTAGGTAGAAGTCAAGACATTCCCTCAATGCACCCCTTGTACTACAGAAGCTGGCCTTGCCAGAGTCCTAGTGTGGAAAGGAAGGCCCATGCCTGACTCACTACCATGTGTAGGCCCCATGCCCTCTCAGATGCCCACAGAGACGCTGACAGCTGTGTGCAGCCTTAACTGCCACCTCTCAGAATTTTGAATGTCAGCCAGGAATGTAAAAGAAAAGAGAGAACATCTTATAACCACAGCCAAGCTTGTGATGGCCTGATACTCCAAAGCCTCTAAATCGTCCTGAAGACTATCCACATAATCATTTTTGCAGATAAGTTTTCTCTTTTTAATCTTTTCCGCCAATGTATTCAAACAGCTCAACAGCTCTTGCTGTTACTCCTCATTCTAATCAGTCTTCCTCATACTTCAGACATCAGTGGTTTGTTCAAAAGCATATGAACTTGTATTTCCATCCAGAGTTAAGACACAATGTCCAGGAGCTGGGCACTGTGGAGGGCCACGTACTGCATTTATCTGAGAGAAGCTGATCGCTGTGAATTTCTGTGCAGAACACAGAGCTAAGATAGCATATCCAGGTGTTACCATGAAAGGGGCAAGCTTGACAGATTGACCATAATCATCATCAGAATTCTGACCGTGAGCATCAAGGCAGGGTCTGGTCTGTCCAGTCCAGAAGGGCAGCTCAAGGCACAATAGCTCAAAGTATCCTTTAATTCCGTCTTCATGAAGAAAATGAAGAGAATTACTGAATAATCACCAAACCTACAGTACTGAATGAAGCATATTTATAATTGACCTAATTATAATTTGGAAGTCAAATCTTACACGTGGATTTTTGACTGTGCAATGAGGGGTGGGGGTGGTCAGAGCCCCTAATCCCCCAGTTGTTCAATGTCCATGGTATATACCAAAACTACAACTCATATGCAGTAAGGCTCCAATATAAATTTCCAATTATTTCCTCTCTAAGAATTGGTGAAAATTCTTAGCAAAATAACCAAACATATGGCTCTGTTCCGGTGCACATCAGTCTCCCTTCTCTCTTTGCACTGCCCATTTCTTTGACCTCTTCTATGTACTTCAATCCTTTTCATGTCATATGAAAGAACCAAAGAAAGTGTTTTTTTTTAATATGAGAGCCATCACCTAAAACTCTGCTAATGAAGTTAGTCAGTGTGTATTTCTAGTACAATCACTATCGGTAGTACAATCACCCTATTTGGCTTCTCCCTCCATTGAACTCTGGGGGGGAAAAAATCCTCCAATATTCTCTCTCTGTTATTGTGGCTCCAAGCCCTAGGACCAGCCTGTCTGAGGGCTTTGCTAGGTACTCTGCAGCTTGCCTCTTTTATTTAGCACCCAGGATGACTACAATTAGGAACAGACGCTAAAGCCAGGCTCTCTCGATCTGAGTCCTGGCTCTGTCACTAACTACCTACGAGGACTTAAGGGATCTAGTGGGTCTTTTTCTGCTTCAGATTCCTCATCTGTACGTTGGGGATAATTGGACTCACTCCTACCATTCTGTGGGGATTAAATCACTTCACTGATGTAAGGTACTCGAAACTGATCTTGGCATGTGGTACCTTGTAAATGTTACCTACTTTTATTCTGCCCAGCTGACATTTGCTACCCAACTAATTTAAGAGCCAATGTCTGAATGCAATACCCAACTGGTGACCCTGATTCTTGTAACTGGAAAAGGGGATACGTCTCACTTAACTAGCTAAGTGTTTTGATCATTAAGAAGGCATAACCAAATTCCAAATTTATGCATAAGCTCACCATAGGGAAGAGATGAGAGAAAAGCAAAACCCACCTTTTCCTTTTGGGAACTATGAGATCTAGGTGCTCATATTTGGGAGAAAGGTGTTGAAGTCTGGATTAAACCTGGGTTTTCTCTGTGTCCCTAAAACTCAACCTGGCCTAGTATAATGGTTAATTTTATATGTCAACCTAGCTAGGCCACAGCACCAAGATATTTGGTCAAATGTGTCCTTATGATGCCATGAAAGTATTTCTTAGATGAGATTAACATTTCAATCAGTAGACACTGAGTATCTCCATAAGGTGGATAGGCCTTATCCAAATAGTGAAAGGCCTTAAAAAATGACTGATCTCCTCTGAGGAAGAGGCAATTCTACCAGCTGACTACCTTCAGGCTCAAACTGCAACATCAGCTCTTCCATGGACATCCAGCCTCCTGGCCTACTCTGCCCATTTTGGACTTGTAAGCCTTCACAATCACATCAGTCAATTTCTTAAAATAAATCTCTTGACAGATGATATATAGAGAGATATGGATAGATAGAGATAGAGACAAATACATCCTATTGATTCTGTTTCTGTAGAGAAGCCTGACTAATACACTGAGCTTCTAAAAATAGATTCTTGAATGCTAACAACCTATACTAGGTCCAGAGGGAAGAGTCACTCATGTCTTCTTCAATTTCCCTTGAGTGGATATTAGATGACACATGTTTTGTAGTTGCTTTTGTGAAAGGTCAGGGACTTCCCAGCTGGTGGGCCTCCATATAGTGAGAACTTACCCAGCCCTGAGAGTAGTTTGGTGAATTTACAAAACAGCATTGGATCCACAAAAAACAATGCAAAGATATACTTTCATTCTGCCTCTTTTCAAAAAGCATGAGCTGCAAATCTATGAAATTTTGGAAGAACTTTCTGCACCCTAATTTTTATTTTGTAAAAATACAAATTTTCATTCAATTATAGAATACCAAAGAGATAGCTTCTTAAATTTCAACTGCATTGCACAACACTTTTTCATTACATTGCCTCTTGTATCAATGAACAATGCATTTGGTGGCAAGTACCCATCCAATGTGCTACAAATGAATTACAGGTGTGTTGTGACTATTGCTTCCGTCAGCTCTTGGATAAGCTGGGGAGAGTCTGGGTGGTCAGAGTTCCTGGGACAACCCCTCTAGCCAGGAGTGTCTTTTTCTAGAGCTCCTCAAAGGACTGCTCCAGTAGAATGAAGATTGATTGTGTGCCTCTTCATTACCATGGGCAGCAAAAACCAGGAGTAACATCCAGCTCTATTCACTGTTCTATCAGGACACAGTAAATGTAAGTTGCATACGCTGTATTTCATGAACATCTACTTCAGTAGCTAGCCCACTGCTGCCCACCACGGATACAGGGCCCAAGGAGCTACTAAAGGAGTTCATGATCCAAGCACCCATGAAGCATAGCATACAGCCAGGGTTATAGCTATAAAGGGCTAGCTGATTAGCTGAAAGGGAGGCTGGCACACACACCTCTAGGCAGTGGCTCCAATCTTCACTTTTGTTGGATACTTCTCTTTGATGTTGCTTATATGCTGTCATAGCAGTGTACAGGTAAGTTGCAGGCTGACTGTTCTACCTACCTATGCATTTCTACTGATTATAGCTTTATTATTTTAAATACACTTGATATGAAAAATGATTACATTCTATATCTCTTTACATTATAAGATTTTAACATTACATCTGTCACTCAAAGACAGATTCTTAGATAATAATTTCAACTGGTATAAATTTTTAAATGGTAAAAATTATTTTAAAAGTATTCTCTGCTATTGTGGCACCTAACTGAATCAGTCAGTTAAGCGTCTGACTCTGGATTTTGGCTCATGTCATGATCTCAGGGTCATGAGATCAAGCCCTGCATCAGGCTCCACACTGGGCATGGAGCCCAAAGATTCTCTCTCCTTCTGCCCCTCCTCACTCATGCATATTCTCTCGAAAAAGAAAAAAAAGCATTCTCTGCTGTTCAAGCAAATAATTTCTCATCAGTGATTATTACCAAGAATTTGAAGAGATCATAATTTAAAAATCTTACAAAATTTTTTCATATTATTTTATCTAGATGTTTATACATTTAGATACTGAATTTTAGTAAATTAAATATTGATTTTCTCTCATACTACCCTGTATTTTATTATTATCATCATAAATTCCCTGCAGATTATCCCAGTATACATTGCAAACATTACAATTGTCTATGTGTACTGTGATTAGATACAAGATAAGAAACACTGGCTTAAATAGACTCTATCCCAATAAATCCCCAGATTTTTGCAGCACTATCTACTCCTTAAAGCCTCCTAAAGGTACGTTTATGCCTACTTTATTATTATATCTTCTATTTCTTGTCTGGTGGCTAGCCCAACAAATACATGGTAAACGAAAGAATAACTGATAAGTATGGAAAAAGTCACTTTCTTTCAAAATAAAATTTCATAACTTTAACTATTTAGTTATGGATAGGGAGAAACTTCCAGAATTCCTTAGGGGAAATTCTTTATTTCTTCAAAGAAACACTTTAAACTTTGAATAAGAATCCATAACTACTTAGCAAGGAAGAAAGAATTCTAAATCAGCATTTCAAAAACCAGTAGTAATGAGCAATATCAGCTCTGACCCTGCAGATTCCCTCTGATCTCTTCCCACCATAAAATCCCCCCCCAAACTCTCCCTCTTTTCTAGTCTGACTCTTGAGAGTGACTATGTTGAACATCTTAAGTTTTTCTCTTTAAAATAAAAAATAATAATAATAATTAGAGGGTTTGTTGGTTTTGATTGTTTTCAACATGTGAGTCCTTACAATAGTTTTTCTGTAAGTCAGTGACCAGCTACAAAGAAAGATTTTCCTACTGTTGTTACAATGTTTTCCACAAAGGTTTCCACCTTTCAGTGGCATTGCTACTCTGTCAACTTTGCTGAAGTTTCACTTTAAGTCAAAATAATTTCATATATTTATAAATTACCAGTAGGTAAAATAAAAGGAAACAGATAAGCAGAAAATATGTACAAAGTTCTTATTGCAAGAGTAATAGCAAAGCATCAGTTATTAAAGTAACACTAGATAAATTTACCAAGCTTCCTGGTATGCCTACCACCTTCACCACGATCAGAGTCAAACTGAAAAACTCCTAGATATTTTCCCTTCTACCCAGAAGTAAAAGCTACAGTTGAGGAAAACTTGATTGTGGCCTTAGATAAAAGTTTCTGCAGGAATACAGGAAAAACAACAGGCAAACACACAAAAGAACGACAGATATTTTGGCTGTGAGGCCAAAGTAATTTACCATTTTACCATTTTACCCACATGTACCAAATTTGAACAATTGGAATATGGTTTATTTATTACGTGACTATCACTTTTCCTAAAATTTATGGCTCACAACATCTCCCAGTAGCAGAAGCCAAAATGGTATGCCACCTTAGGAAAAATGTAGGTGGGTTTAGCAAAACCAAATTTACCAAAGTCATCAATTACATATTTCTTTGGCCCTGTGTGGCTAATCTGTTTTTAATTGAGCTCCACTCTTGTCATATATCTAGTAAACAAATGGGCATAAGTGCAAACATCATGATTGCTTATAGCACAAATATCATGCAGCTTGCAGGTTTGGAAGACCCGGCTGGCAAATCTTAAAACTAAAAGTATTTAATGCTCAGAGGTATTCTTTTCTTTACACTTTTGCTCATGATATTCTTGTTTCCTGAGCCTCACAAACCCAGATTAACATCTGCTCAAGTGACATGGCAGCTGAATGGATGTACCAAAAAGCTCTTATTAAACAGAGATTCTTTCTGGTTCCAATTTATTTCTCCACTAAACAAAAGGTAATTTCACACTTGCCTGGAAAAAGAAAAACACTTTGATTATTTTGTGATAAGGAATTCTGATTATTTGATCAACAAACAGTAGATTACAATTCTCTCTCACGCGCAAGTCTATTCTCCCACATAAAAGGTATATCACAAGAAAAACAAAAATTTCCTTAACTTGTTTTTGGGATATTAGTAGTGCTGAAATTCTTTTTAAATAATAATTCTATATAGCTGGATGCCTACTGTTCCCTCAATTCATACCTGAGTCTGATGTCCTTAAGAAAAAAATACTGATTATGTCTAACATTTCCTCAAAATCTTAGATCCCCTAGAAAAAGAAGAAAATTACAGTACATAGAGAAGATAGTTATCCTTTTGTCTATTGTTCTCAAGTAGCTTGGAAATATGACCCAAATCAAGAAAGGTCAATACTACTGGCATTACAAGCCTGATAAATTAAATACTGAGGATAAAGAAAGCCTAAGACTTAAAAGTGTAGACAAACACACTACTCATTCGAATTTCTCATTATAGAATAATATGCAGTTACCTGATGACACCAGCCCAGTAAAGAGTTTGTTAGTTTTCAAAATTCCCCAAGTTCCTCTTCCTTTTGCTAAATTTCACTGACTATATATTTCTGTAAAATATAACATGATACAACAGAACTAGAGGCTTTTAAAGCCAGAAGCCTTTTAGAACTAACCGTTGAATGTATGTCACAGGCAAAACAATGTCTCCAGTACTTAATATGCTGGAGGTTTTAAGGGACTTGCTCAAGGTCACACAGCTGGTTAGTGAATAAAGCAAGACTAGACCCAGCCTCTGGAGTCCCGGGTCGGTGGCAAGGAGGTGTCGATCGTCAGTGCTCTACCATTGAGGACAGGAGGTGTCGATCATCAGTGCTCTACTATTGAGGACAAATGTAGCATCACTTAATCAGAATTCAGTCCTTCATTGAGCAAAATCTCAAAGTGACATCTACTGGAATACCCAGTCTCTATGGAGAAATTTAATTAAACTTCAGTCCCTTTATTCCAGCACAAATATTGTGAGGGAAAACAACTCAACTCCTCTGACATTTTTGCAAATAGGTTTAGTGGAATCCATTCTGTTTACTTTTACTGACATTTGTTTTTCACTCAATTATCCCACATGGTTATTTTTTTCTTTTCATAATTTATTTCTAGCAACTTAGCCATAAAAATAAATACGAGTAATTCCTTTCTTTGGTACAAGCACCAGAGCTTAGATTCATAATAACTGAAGAAAATAAACACTCATTTTACCCTTCCCCTTTCTTTTTCCTAATAGTCTGGTTTACTTATTAATCAGACTGGTGACAGCACCAGAATCCAACCACGAAGAATTTAACCTCAAACACATTACAGGTTTCTCCTCACATGGCCCTAAAACTTTGGAAAATAATACACCTTACTGGATTAGTCATCTGCCAGATAACTAGATATGATAAGCATTTTTTATCTTGTAACCATTTCCAATTTTTGCACACCTTTATATTGAAATTTTCTGTGCAGTCTTGCAAATTTCAGAAAGTCTTCAATGAAAAAACCTATTCCTTTTTTTAATCCATGAAGTGTCATTGCGTGGACATGAAACTAATTTTTAAGAGGATGAAAAATATGTAGTGTAGAGCAGTACTGCTCAAACTCTACCATGAACATGAATCCACCTGGAGATCATCATAAAATGCAGATTCAAATTCAGTAGATGTTGAGTGAGGCCTCAGAGTTGACATTCCTAACAAGTTTTCAGGCTAGACATTAGTCTGCACTTTAAATCCAGTGTAGAGAGGGTATTTATCTTGGAGCTGGGAAGACCTGGATTGAAATCCAACTTCATTGGTTACTGGCAGTGAGAACCTGAGAGAGCCCAGCCCTCCCCTGGAGTACTCCTTTCTCCCCCTACAACACTCACAGCCTCACCACGATCATCAGCCTTGATCCACTGGGACTGACTTCATCATACCCTTTATCCTACTCTATGTCAGGCCACGCCTAGACTCCCAGGCTGCCTCTTAACTCCCACAATTGAATCCTTGTTAGCCTCTGTGAACCTATTCTGTTCCCTTTTCCCATCTCTCCCCAAGTTCTGAAATCCTTCCACTCTATCCTCCAAAACTCAGTCAGCCATCAGCAAAATCCCCTGTGTTAATTCTCCAACTACTGTCTGAAGGCTTTTCTTCCTTTCATGCTTTAAGATAAACCTGGCTCTCCACTGAGGAAACTGCTGCCACTGCTGTTCCCTTAGTGTTGTTTATTTTGTCTCTTGTTCTCACAGTACTAGACCTGGAAGTAGAGAACGTGTCTTTGGTGCTCCTTATTGCTGATTTCCGACAATTTTCCAATCCTCCCTCATTCCTAAAAACTGCCCATTTAGGATCTCTGTCATCAGATTATATTACCCATGAGTCTTCATTGTTGTTGTCACAACCACCTAGCCATCCCATGGTCATTACCCTAGACTTTGTTTCTATCAATAACTGCATCCTCTCTTTAGTGCCAGCTGCATGCATCCTACTTTCTGACATCACCTCCTATCATTTCATCCTCTTCTGTCTGTATTCTGTACCTCAATTCTTCCATACCATTGGTGCTACGAAGCCATTCATCCTACCATCTTTTCAGTGTTTCTCATCCCTTCAATGTCCTTATTTCCATCCTTTTCCAATTTAAATTTCATTGTCAATGATTACTGACTCCCTTGCCTCTCTACAGTTTTCCCGCCCTTGTTTTCCAAAACTATAGTCTTATTTAAAGCAAATTTCTGCCTACTCCAAACCTTCTTCTGTGCTAAACATGGTGGAGAAAAGTACAAATCAGGATAACTGGTCTTGCTTTAAATACTTGACACGAGTGCTCTACCATTCATACCAAATATCTCTAGTCTATATAGTCTTTTAATCATGGAGGCTGACATTTTATATTCTCTCAAGTTCTCAATACCTCTCTTCCCACCGTCATCCCCAGCTAATAATCTTGCTTCCTATTTTACTGAATAAAAAAATTGATGAAATAAAAAAACAAAGCCCACATTCTTTCAACAACACATTTACCCACATGCCTACATCAGCAAACATCTTTGCCTTTCTGTCTGTCACCATTGTTGAATTGCCTGATGCTCCTATCAAAAAATCGATCTTTATACTTATGCAGCAGATATTTCCTCTCACTAACCCAGCCGAGTCAAGCCTACAGATAGTTGAAAGCCTGGTGAACACCTTAATGTAACCTTCTAAGAGACCCTGATCCAGATTTGAAATTTCTGACCATAGAAACTATGAGTTAAACCACTTATTGTTTTAAACCACTAGCTTGTGGGGTGATTTGTTACAGAGCAATAAACATAATAAATGAATGAGTGAAATGACCAATCACAAGATCAATATCATACCCACTAGCTAATTAGGAAGGATTTACAAACTCAACTGAGGAGCTAATTTTCACATACCAGGAGGGGTGGTACAGCATGTAGTTCTTCTAGATAATAGGGGCTTATAAGGGAAGTTGTTAAGGAGTAGAACCTTTATACAGAACTGTACAGTAAGGGTAAAACATCTTCCATTCTTCTGAACCCTAGTGGGAAAGAGAAAGAAAACTCTCTAGCCAAAAGACTATCTGACAATTATGGATGCCCACTCTCCAGGCAGAGGTAACATCTATTTTCAGTTCAGTAGGGTGGAAGGGGAGGTTCTAACATCCACAGGGCCTCAAGAAAGCTGAGTCATTTCTTGCCTCTCCTGAAGATGAACAGCATTTACATCAGCTAGTCCTAAAGAATACAATGGCAGCAATGTGTGTTACTGCTGCCCCTTTCTTATGGGGCCAGCGAACTGGTACGAATTCTTATTGGAGTGACCATGCAAACCAGAAGCAGACAGCATCACATTGAGAGTAATCAAGAGTTTAGGGGTCAGGCTGCCCACTCGCCATTGATAGCCAAATATTCAGGGCCAGGAGCTCCCAGGTTAAAAATAGCCCACCATGCCCTTTAAATCACAATTAAAATATCAATGATACTTTCACATTTGTTGATAATATGGGAGTCTAAATTCAAACTCCTATTTGATGAAGAACTCCTCAGCTAGTTTTATATCTAAGCCTGTAAGTTTTAACTATAGGAAAAAGTTTAGTGACCAGAGGGGAAAGAAGTCTCATTACAAAGTAGTTTTTTTGTTTGCAGGGCTCTAGGCCCCCAGAAATGCCTACCAAGACACTTGAAGGTATCTATCTACTGATAAATTGATTAATAAATACATAGATAGACACACGCACACATTTAGTTAAATTCATGTAAGTACAATTTTTTAAATATAGCAATAAAAGGTATTTTACAAAACATAAGTAGAAAAGTACCAAATAATTTGAAAATGTTTCCTTTTCTTTTAAACTTTTTCTTCTACCAACAACTTCAAACCAAAAGACAGAGTTCTCCTAGGCTTTACAAACCATCCAACAATGAAGGTGGTCAAATCTTACACCTATAGTTTAGATGTTCCAATAGAGAAGTATAAAAATTTTTAAGCACTTTAATTTGTTTACAGAACAGATGTGTTTGAATATCCAGTATTCTAAGTGAAAGATCTTGACTACCATAAAGCATTTGATGTTTTCATATAATTTGAATGTGCCCAATATCAATTATACCTGTGACCATAATTAATACAGAAGCTATCAAGTCATTTGTACTAACTCATATAAAACATGCTCTTTGAATTTCATCTTCCCTCTAGCTACACTCACTCCCATGATGATCTCATCCAGTTACTTGGCTTTAAACATTGTCTATACACTGATGATTCCCAAATTAATATCTAGAGCCAGACAGCTCCTCTGAACTCCAGACTCATATATCCAGCTGCCTATTTGACATCTCCATTTAGAGGCCTTGCATGCATTTTACACTTATCTTGTCCTAAACCAAACTTCTGATCTTTTCTCCCAAACCCTCTCCTCCCACTGTCTTCTCCATCTCAGTAAATAGGAACCCTATCCTCCCAGTTACTCAGGTCAAAAATTTGGGAGTTATCTTTGACTCCTCTCTTTCTTTCACGCCTGACATTGAATCCATCAGCAAATCCTATCAATTCTACCTTCCATATCACTCAGAATATGACCACACTGTCTCCACTGGCACTGTGTTGAAGCAAGGCGCCATCATCTCTCACATGGATTACTCAGTAGCCTCCTTACTGGCCTCCTTCCTCTGCCCTGCCCCCTATAACCTATTAGATACACAGTGATTAACATTGTGATTAACACAAAAGTGATTAAGAAAAGCAGGTCATCGCTTTGTTGAAAACCCTAAAATTGCATCTCATTTCAGCAAACTAAAAGCCAATTCTATAGGGTCCTACATAACCTCCACATCACACCCTTCAGCTCCTCTACCCTGTGTACCTCTCTAATTCATATCCTTTTATAATCTTATATAATTGTTCTGGCTTCGTTATTGTTCCCCACTCAGGGCCTTGGCAGTAGCCCATCTATTGTCTGAGATGCTTTTGACCCAGTTAGCCACATGGCTCATTCCCTTACTTCCTTCAAGTCCTTGTTATACTGTAACCTTCTCAGAGACTCCCCTATTGGAAGTACAATCCCTACCCTATTCAGCAATACTATTCTCCTTTGCTTTATTTTTCTCCATAGCCCTTTTCATCTAAGAGTGTAAATATTTGTTTTTTTTCTGTTTATTTCCCTCCACAAGAATGTAAACTTCCTGACGGCGAAAGTTTCTGCCCATTTTGTTTACTACTATATAGCCCACCCTTAGAATACGCTTAGCAAATAGTAGGCACTCAATAAATATTCACTGGGGCACCTGGGTGGCTCAGTCCATTAAGCATCTGCCTTCGGCTCAGGTCATGAGCTCCATCCAGGTCCTGGAACTGAGCCCCATATTGGGCTGCCTGCTCAGCAAGGAGTCTGCTTCTCCCTTTCCCACTGCCCCTCCCCCCACTCATGCTCCCCACGCAAGCACACACATGCTCTCTCTCTCTCTCTCAAAAATTAAATTTAAAAAATTAAATAAATTAATAAATATTCATTGAATATATTAATATTAAAGATTTGGAAAACGATTCACATAAATATTTTATTACCAATATTTCGATAACTAGTCACTATCCTAACCAGTACAATGAAAGTTCAATACAGTAGTATTCATTTCTCCTTGCAACAATCAGTCCTTATCATAGAGGTAAATACCTAAGGTCTTTTTCACCTTGGCCTTATAAATTTTTGCAGCAAAACCAATCTCCGATGTTATAACTCTTTTTCTGTAAACACTGGTTTCTGACTGTATCTATATCTTCTCACATCTGAAAACCCCATCAGAACTGATGATCATATCACTATTTAAAACTAGATGGACAAAGTATGTGTAGGTTTAAGCCCCCTCATCCCTCCACCAAATACAACCAGAGAAAAATTTTACAAGAACTGAATGGTTACAGAAGAGGGGTCTATAGTCTATGGCCTGGAAACCAAAGCCAACCAGGACTGCCAGGTGAAATACAGGTATCTAGTAAAATTTAAATTTCAGATAAGTAACAATTTTTTTTTTTAGTATAAATGTATCCTAAATATATGCTAAATGCTAATCTGCAAACCTTAAATCTGGCCCACCACCTGTTTTTGTACAGCCCACAAGCAAAGAACGGTTTTTCCATCTTAAGTGGCCGGGAAAAAATTAAAAGAAGAATAATATTTCATGGCAAGTGAAAATTATATGAAATTTAAATTTCATTGTCTATAAATAGTGCTACTGAAACATAGCCACTTGTTTTCTTACTGTCTATAACCACTTTCACTTTACAGCAGCACCACTGAATGGTTGCAATAGAGAACATATAGCTGCAAAACCTAAATGTCTGTCTGGCCCTTTACAAAAAGTTTACCAACCCCTGTTGTAGAATATTTACTTTTAGGCTTCCCCTTACCAAAGACAAAGCAAAGTAACCTCTTTCCCTTTAGAACTCTCTTCCCACAGGAGCAATTCTGCTGCTTTCTCACTACACTGGAAGGAGAAGTAGGAAGCAAGCTGAGAAGAGGCAGTGTGATGAAAGGCGTGGGCTGTGGATACCCACAGAGCTGACTGTGAATCCTTTCTCCACCCATCACACCCTGAGTGAGTTACTTACATGAGGGCCATTTGAATGCCACCACACAGGGTGGCTATGGGATTAGGAGATAAGGATTAAAAGCTTGATTTTAAAGGACAAAAAAGGGTCAAGTTTCTAGACTGCAATGGAGGGTATGATTGTCAGAAGGACAGAAAACAGGGGGAGAAGAAAAGTGAAAAGATAAAAATTGGAACAAGGAGGACAGGCTTCTTAATCACTCACCAAGAGGTGAGCTTCAGTGAAAAATACAGATTTACATGGATTCAAGCAAAAATATCATGACCAAAAGTAGGGAAGTATGGGTAGATTGATTTGGACTAAGTAAGACAGCAGTAAAATGCTTTTCAAGGTAAGTAAATTTTGGATTGCATCTACTCAGTACACAGAGATAAAAACCCCACTTCCAGAGTAGTATTATATTTGAAAAGAAAGGCCTGAGTGTGTGTTGCTATTAATATGAAGGGAAAGGAGAAAAGACAGAGCCACATTGACATGGCTGTGGAACCCCCCAGGTTCTGTAAGGGGCCAATAAAGAAAGTAGCATCCACAATCACTTCAGCCATTCTTTCCAGGAAATATTTTCTACTTTGGCCCCGGGGTTAAAGTTATCAGGTCCTGGTTTCTAAAGTCTAGAAAAATAGGAAGTGTATAAAATAAAAGGGCAATATATAAGATTCATCAAATGATTGTATCTGTGACCCATGACCCTAGGCAGTGGTTCTCAACATGTGAGCCTCACATGTAAGACATATTCCCAAACACAACTTCAGACACTAGATATAGTGCACTTCACTCCTCCTAAAAGGCATATCAGCATGGAAGAGAGTGAGAGTGATGTTATCACAGAGATAACCTTGAGACTGTTCTAAATATATTTTCAAATGTAAATTATTTGCAAGCTTCAACTGTATTTGGTAACAAATACTTACGACAGCCTCATTTCTGACCTGTGTCACAACACTGTGATTGGTAGTACTGTTTCATGCCACTTCCCAAGAACAAAATTTTCCTGAAATATAGAAGTCATTACTAATACTGATCCTGGCAACAAAACTATTAACAGTGCTTGTAATCAAACCCCAAGGTTACTTTGAGAACTGTGTCTTTGAAATTGATTTTTATTTACAACATATGTTGATGTGCTTTACAGCCTTATACTCAGAGCTGGCCTAGACACTCATTAGTTCACTCACTAGTTCATTTATTCTCAACATAAAAAGCTGACATGACGAGAACGACTGACCAAGTACAAATACAGACATCTGACATATATCAAGCAACCAATACGGAATGAGATCCTACTCTTTGCCAGGTACAGTTCTGGGAGTAAAGATAAATAGTGAAGCCCTGGTCCTCTGGGATCTCAAAGTCTAGTGGAGGTGACAAAATAATTTCAACGTAGTACGATTAAATAAAATGGTAAACATGAACACAGTACATTATGAGTTCAAGGAAAATGAACTGAATCCACAAGGGAATGATTAAAGACAGCTTTATAAGAGAGAGAGTACACTGAGCAGCTGTCCACTGTCAGTAACTATACTGGGTGCTGTGAGCTGTAGATAGCTGTTAAAAGGTCAGCATGGTGCCTGACACCAGTGAGCTCACAGTCTAATATGAAAGGCAAATCCATTAACTAATCTCAAAGGCAAATGCAAAATCACTGAACTACGTTGGTACCCTTGACCCTTCTTCCTTCTAACCAGGACTCTTACCTTCACCCACCTGTACTCTCTTGCTCCTCTGTGGCAGATACATAACTTCTTAGCACAAAATTCTCTCCCCTTTGGGAATGGCCACAAACATAGGTATAGGATGAGAGGTCGCATCTTTATATGACATGGATCCCCTAGAAATAGCTGATTGTTCCAGAAGGAGACATCTGACCCAAACTGGACCATTCAGTGATTCCTCATTAGAATTTGAAATTCTAAACTAAGATGTACAGGGACAGGTGAATCACATTAATGGCAATACCCTATAAAGAATGATGACAAATTCCTGACACACAGAAGACCCACCCTGATTCTACTCTTTCCACATGTTGCTTGTTGGACTCCTTTCAATTCTATAAGAATTCTCCTAATTTCCCTCCAACTGCTTAGGCTGTCCAGAGTCAAATCTTATGCTTATGGACCAAGAAACCTTCATAGATGTCCCTTGCCCACATAATCTCCCAACTCTTGTATCCAGTCTAACGGTATTTCCCTGTGATCAAACAATTTACTGAGAGATTAATTGTCCATAAATCTTAGTATGCTATCTACCCTCCAGAGAGGTAATTGTTTGGGGGGACTCATGGAGATACAATGCTGGAATCCAGAAAATTTAACGGCAGGGGCATTTCAGGACCTACTGAACCATTATAATCCTGTAAAGGAGATATATGGACATACAGAGAATTATCGTTAATGTCCCTCAAATTCCAGTGAATATGGTTCCAAATCTTAGCTCTGTAATTCACATAACCAAGTTTACACAGCTAGTAAATGGCAATGCCAAAATTTGAAATCAAATCTGACTATTTTCAAACCTCATATATTTTGATATCACAGATGTATCTGTTAATGCCTATTTTCATTCTTCCTTTAAATCAGTGGTTCTCAACTGGGGGCATTTTCCACACACATACCAGGACTTTGAGCAATGTCTGAAGACACTTTGATTGTTAAAACTATGAGGTGCAACTGGCATCTAATGGGTAAAAGCCAGGACGTTGCTAAGTACCCAATAATGCACAGAACACACCCACAACACTAACTATATGGCCCAAATGCCAAGAGCGCTGAGGTTGAAAAACTCTGCTTTAAATCAAACAAATAAACAAGTTTCTGAAGAATGTATGATTCAAATGTACACAAAGAATTAAGCAAAAATTCCATTTTATGCAAGATATTAGACTAGTATGCAGCCACTAATTATAGATTTATTGATGTAAAAAATATATTTTTAAATGAGAAAGGCATGCTTCATAACAGTTATGTAGAGTACGATCTCATTTTATAAAATAAAATCTATCTATGCATGAACATGGGTTCATTTACATATAGGAAGAAAATTGGAAAGCTATAATACCACTAAGTTAGTAGTGTCTAGCCCTAAGGGGGAGGGAGATTAAATGATTTTTGTTTTTCCCTTTTTTTCCTTGAGATGCGTTTTTGCATTAAAAGTTCAGTTTTCATTTTAAGATATAACTCTACTTGTCAGCCTCATGCCTGACCTCAGCTGGTTCAGATTGGTTCACAGCACCACATATTTTGCTTCAGCCACCTACATACACAAGAAAAGAAGCAGTGTTTCATTAAAACAGGCTCAGAAATGGCATCTCTGTTTATGAGGTTCTGGTGCATGTGTGAAAACATTCATTACGTTCGCTCAAGGTCTCATATTTCCCCAAACCTCCTTGCTTTGTACTTAGGTGCCTAAGTCCTAATTCATGCTGGTGACATCCCCACACCAGTCTTTTTTCTGCTACTGAGTCAGTTCTTGTTAAGATCACCTTATTTCTCAGTAAACCCTAGATAAATGAAACATCTTTCACAGCTCCAACGCCCCCACCTCTAGCATTTAACTGAGGGAAGGGAAGAAGAATTTTAGAACTTAAGTTTTTAACCTAAAACTCAAAACAAAATAATTAATGGAAACACATTTTTCCCCAAATAGTTCTAAGCATTCTTAAAATTGACCCTCATATCTTCTCTAGATTCACTTCTTTCATGAGGCACAGTAGTGTAGCCCTAGCCATAGTCGTAGTACATGTCTTCTTTCTATTCCTACCAAAGCCGTAAGAAAGACAGACTTGATCTTCATTTGGGGTGTTCACTGAATAGGATGGATCAGTCCAGAACTACCCTCTTTCAGGTCCTAAAAGATGAAGTCCTTTGCTGTAGTTACACACACATTTTTTTTTTAATGGACAACTGATTAGGGAAAACCCTCTTTTGGGAGCAAAGGAGCAACTTTTCAGTAACTGAACATTACCTATCCCAGATTATCAGAAAAGCACTTTCTATAATTTTCCTTCTTTGTTCTCAGTTTTTGTTACTACTGCAAAGACATTTTTATAAAACTCAGGATATAATAGGACGGCACATCAAATTAAATTATATTCCAAACAGTTACTTCTCTTTTCCACAGACTGAGCTTTCAAGCCCACTGTACATTTTCAGGACCTTGCCTCTAAACAGGTTTTCTTCTCTTCTCCAGTTACTGAACACCTCAGTAGGACATGTGTGGCTGCATGTGTAAAAATGTATGTATGAATGTATGTTTGTATGTGGGTATGAGTTTGTGTGTGTGTGTGTGTTTGTTTTATTCCACATGAATAGAGTAAGACATTTACTGAACACCTTAAAACCGAGGCTAGAAAATAATAGCAGATACTCCAAAAATATATGTTCAATGAATGACCAATGAATAAACAAGGTCTATAACATTTTAAATAAAACTTAAAAGTGATATATTGTCCTTCTTCTTGATAAGTTTATACCTTTGTAAGAGCGAGAACTTGCATCACCAGCAACTAGTCCTGAAAATTCACACCATCTTCATCATTTCAATAAATACATTAATTGCTTGAATTGGTATCATGCCTTTCCACGAAGGTATCAACATATTTGATGTGTTTTAGCTCCTGGCAGAATGAATTAAGTTTAAAAAAAAAATCTGTTTCATTGATGTATTAGTCTGCTAATACTTCGTTTTGATTATAAGTAATTAAGAGTTCTATATAATCATGGGAAGATGTTACTTTTAGCTGAACTGAAAATAGAATTATAATGAAACAGAGACAATATATTTCATTTTTAAATGATGAGGATGACTTATTGTTGGGTTAAACCCAAGTTACTGTCACATGTAATAAAATGCAAGCTGTTTTAGTTCCCATATATGGCAATTTCTATGATTAAGGCTAATTTCTCTGGCAATTGTAATTAATAACCTCTGTCCTACTGTTTCAGGAAACTTCATCCACAAAAGGCAATGGTCAACTGTTCATCGTAAATAATAAAAGCTCTCTTTCATGGAAAGATCTTTTAAAACAATAAGCAATAAATGAAAAGTATACAAGTACCCAGAAATTGCAAATGCTCAATTTCAAATGGCATGTCCTTTAGCTATCCAACTAGCAAGAAAAGTAGTTTAAAATCTAAAAACTATTGGTAAGAAAAATTACAAGAAAGAAATTAATTACTCATGAATAAAATTCAATATAAATTTTGGAAACATAAATTAATAATATAATCACAAAACAAGTAGAGAAAGAATAAATTAAGAGAGCATAATAGAGGTTTATATTGACTATGTTCAGTTTTGTTCCTAAACTCAAAGCAAATAGTTTATGTATCTCATACTTTATATAATCTCATATTCTATATTTATCTCATATTTTATATTTGTCAGAAAAAGTTGATCTGTAGAAAACTGACCTATTTTAAACTGCCTCATGCACTAAAATCAGATTTTTAATTTTGTGAAATCATAATTTCTCAAGTACTGGAAATACTTCCCTATTATCAAAACTAATTTTCACTTCAGTTAAAGGGCTTTCTTAGATTTGGATTACAAACATGTGTTTGTATTATACGAAACTTTAACTGAACAGTTTTTTAAAACGGAGTCACTATCTGGGGAGACAGTGGTAGCACTGTGATAGATCTAAACAGAAAACAATTTCTACTGTTCTCTCTGACTCTGTAGTATCCTGGATTGAGAACTTCCTTTGATCAATTCTCACACCAGCTCTACTAGTCAGTTCTAAACAGTTCCCTTACAGTTCAAACTCATTAGCAATCCCTAAATTTCAAAAAAATCAAACTTAGGTGGTGATATGTCCCAGAAAATTACTCAACACATCAGACTTTTGTTCAATGATGAATTACTTTCTAAGATAGGCAATAGTTTGTCTAATATGCTACTCATCAAAAATATACCTTGTATCTCTTAAATATTTTTATATCTCTGAATTGTATCTTATTCAGCTTATTTGCTCCACTCATCTTCACAGGTCTGAGTTCAAAGCTCTTTTCCCCCCTGTATGGACAAGCATGTCATCTGTAATGAAGACTCTGTAGGGTGTTGTCGCAGACATTTTTGTCTGCCATATACTTCATCTTAGATGTCTATTCTGTAATAGGTCTTCCTGACATTCCTCTGTTGACAGAGCATCAACCCACTGATGAAAATTAGGTTATCACCCCATGGACAAGCATCACTAACTGAAACTCTAGAAACCAAACCATGGAACACTAAGAATAAAAACAGTAAGAATAGTTTCACATGCTGTATATGACATGCAAAATACAGCATTTATTCTCACTCTCATTAAAAGGAATATTTTCCTTCACCTGGCCAATGCCAATTAGTTATAGTTAAGCCACAATCTTTTGTGACATGTGACATGTCTCTCAATAAAAGGAAAAGTATATCATAAGCCTACTTCTTAGCTGTGACATGCTGTCTAGGCTCTGGTACGCCTCAAGTTGGAAAATATGCCTTTCCCTTCACAAAGAGAAATACCACATGCCGCAAAGACTGTGAACCCTGTAGGGTTACTTACTCATGGTTTTCTGAAATTGAAAACTACCTATTTTTAATTCATATGTTATTAATATATTTTTTTAATTTTTTAAAAAGGCATTCTTCTAATAGCAATTTATTCAGTGTTGGGATAATCCCAAGCAACTGCTATTCCTTCAACTATTCTGATATTTTATTTTTAAATCTCAGGTAACACGTCCTTGAAGTGAATTGCTACAGCTATCTAGCTAGCTATCTTCAGACTTTAGACTGAATATCTAAAGCAGTGATTCTCAAACTTGTCTGCACGTTGAAATCATCTAGGAGATTCAAAAACATACCAATGCCTTTCTACCACCCCAGAGATTGCAGATTAACTGATCCCAGTGTGACCTGAGCTTGGACATTTTTAATATATCCTGAGATGATTCTAATGTGCAACCAAATTTAGAAACCACTGGTCTATAGGAATATTGATTAACATAACACCATGTGGATATTAGATACTATTTACTATCATCATTGTCTGGCAAAGTCGGAGAATGATATCCAGACTGATTAAGCTTACTAGTAATTATTACCACATATTAAAATGCCAAGCATTTTACCAACATTTTATCTAATCCTCACAACATTCCTGCAAGATAAGTATTATCATTCTCACTTCATACATGGGGAACTAAAGATCAGAAAGTTTAGGTTGTTTTCCCAATGCCACCAACTAATAAATGGTAGGGCTGGTATTTGAATCCATGTCTGTTTGACACTAAAAGACCTATTCTTTCCACTGTGCCATACACTTTCAGTGGAAGTAATATCACCCCCAAGGAAGTAAAAATTAAAGGAAGTGAAGATCAAAAGATGTTTAGATATTGCAATGGTTTTTGGCCCTCCAAAATTCAACTTTGCTAATGAAATCTTATTCTTCAATATTTAATTTCTCTTACTGAAAAAAATTAAATTTAACTTTATTTTTCTACTTAGGAGGTTAATAATGAAAAAAAAAGTTTGAGAAACACTAGACTATACCATACTCTGCCTCCAACCATTTTGGTTAATAATTAGTTAACGTGTATACTATTCACATATCACATACATATTACCCACTTATCTACATTATATAGATTGCCTGTAAAGAAAGTGGCTCTCCCCTCAATTTTACAATTCCCAAGTTGTACTTATAATTGAAAAGAACTACAGTATAAACAAAACTATATATGTTATAGGTCCCCAAGATGCTAATGATAGGAGAAGAAATAATAAGTCCAAAGAGTATTATTTAAAAGTCCTTATGAATGTCTACTATATTGTTATTCCAGCATTATAGCAGTAGGTTGTTGATTCAAAAACTTGAGAATTTCCTGGGTGAAATCTGAAACTGGCCTGGTGCATGGAGGGCAAGCAGAGACCAAAGAAGACAGACCACTCTGGATTGGTAAGTGGCAGGTTTAGCAAGGAACTTATAAGGCTTGTCTTGAGTGCCCACGAGATGCATACATCTCTACACTCACCACCAGAATCTTAGAAGTTTATATAAAAGCCTTAACTGGATTCAGTCACATATTCCATGCTGATGGTCTCAACAACACATTAGTTTCTCAAGGCTGTGTCCTTGAGGCAGCCTTTAATGCGGGGAAGGCAGTCAGAACACATATTTCAAGTATACAAAAGAGGGTAAGGAGTCTTCAAGTGCCTGGGTCCAACTTGAGGGTCAACTGGTGGTCATGTCCTCTTGATGACCTCCTTCAATATAGGTATATACCAGGGTAAGCTTTCTCTGATATGACATGGTTATATGTCAAATTATTTCAAAGTTTAAACAACTGGAGGCAAGAATCAAATCATTCAACTTTGTATCTCCTATAGCACTGGGTGTCAAATAAACTAGTCAATCACCAAACATGCGTGAAATTAAAAAGAAATGGAATTTCCATTACCATACCATCACATAATCCAATACACACAATAATAAAACAATTTTATTAATAATAAATTATTATTTTATTATTAATAAATTATTTATTCGACAGAGATAGAGACAGCCAGCGAGAGAGGGAACACAAGCAGGCGGAGTGGGAGAGGAAGAAGCAGGCTCATAGCAGAGGAGCCTGATGTGGGGCTCGATCCCATAACGCCGGGATCATACCCTGAGCTGAAGGCAGACGCTTAACCGCTGTGCCACCCAGGTGCCCCAGGAGTTATTGCTTTGAAAACTAACAATCCAATAATCAAGGAGGACTCCTTTGTGAGCATTCTAGAAAAATACCTTGAGGCTTCCAGCTAGTGAAACAAAAAATATTTGAGAATGTTCCAGGGAGCAAATGACACCAATAGAGGAGTCACTGTAAGCCATTAGATGGGAACTGCTATCCACGCCCATGGCCAGTGGGCTGTACAGAAGAACAGAATTGAGTTAGAAGGGAAAACCCAAAAGGAGCTTTCTGTAACCCTCATGCACCTAGAGCTCCTACCCAGACTGAGTCTCATTTGTTATTCTTCTCACTAAGGAGAAAATTAGGTCTACCAGAAAAAAAACAAAACAAAACAAAACAAACAAACAAAAAAAGCCTACCTAATTTGCATTGCAGAATTCAAGCCAGTAATTGAGACTCAGAAGAGTAAATCAGAATTCAGACCCCTGGCCCAAAGGGAGTCTGCCCTATCAAAGGAGCTATAATAATAATAATAACAATCATAATGGTCTATAAAGATGGTTTATAACATTTGCTGAATATTTGCTATATGTAAGTCACCATGTTTGGCGTTTATACTCATTTTTTCATTTAAAACTTCCAAAAAATCTTATAAGAATTTTTTCTTCTTATATACAAAGAAAGAAGGCTAGAGAGTTTAGTTGTATAAAATGCTAGACAACAGAATTTGCTTTGAGTTTTCTTGTGTTATAAGCTAGTACTTGAACTTGCAAGCTTAATCGTCTCACAAAAACCTTCCTTACAGGCATGGGTGTCACAGAGAACTTTTGCTTTCTTTGTTAGGGGCAGAAACCTAACTCAAACTAGGCAAAGTATAGATCCTGTTAAAACACAGATTCTGATTCAGAAGGCCTGAGGCAAGGCCTGAGGTCCTATATATCTAGCAAATTCCTAGATGATGTCATAGACCACGCTTTAAGTAGCAAAGCACTAACCTTGTTTCTATGCATTGCCCACATATGTTGAATGTGGTAGACGCTCTAAAGCTTAGGACTCACCAACAGGAATGAATGCAATCTCACATGCTTGTCTCAGTATGATGCCTTCTCAGGACCAGCTGTGTGCCCGTCACAACACTGAAATAGCAGAGGTGTTGCATGTCAAGATCGAGACATATTGGCAGAACTCTGTGATAAAAACACTTTACAATTTCATAGCACCTTTCATTCCAAAGTGTTTCAGAAGCTATATACATTCAGCACCACAGAAAGATGATAGAGGCAGCGGACTCCATGGGGTGAAGGAGGTGTCAAGGGATGGAGTGGGGGTGGAGGAATAAGTAAGCCAAGGACAATGGGACATTTCTCTATTAAAGGCAACACAACACCAAAAAATTTTCAATGGAAAAAAAAAATCTTTAAGGTTCATGTTCAAAGAATGATAATGCGTAGGCTCATGTTCAGAATCATTTTCATAGGATGTATTCTGTGAGCACAGAGAAAAAGAAAAGAAAATCAGAAATGAGCTAAACAAACAAGAATATTAAAGACATCAGGAAATCTATAAGGTCTGACTCCAATAACTACAGCTTGTATAGACTATCTCGGACTTCTTGATTAAAAAATCAAGTCCTAAAATCTTAGAAGACAGCTTTCCATAGCATATTCTCTGACATGGGAAGTAGCTTTTTGTTTGCAGAGCATTTAGTAGAAGAAATGACTTTTCTAAGTATTACAAAATGCAAACATCTAACTTAACCTTAATATACTTGATGACAATGCGGGCAGTTTGTATATGTTCTGGAGGGGGGGGGATGTCATTATATGACAGAACTTGAAAATGGAAACTTTTTAATGACTCCTAGAGTGTTTGCCTTTAAAAGAAATCATTTTCTAGCTGCTGTTTCCCATTTGTTACCAGGGACTCTTGGGGGCTTCCAGTGACTTGGAAAGAGTTCTATTTTCACTTCTGCTGGCTCCTGTGACTACATCCAGATGATAAATGAGGACCTACAAGCTCCCACAAGACAGTTTTAAAGAGTCTGTTCTCCAGGCAGTTTGTGGCTACCTGCCAGGGAAGCACATACCAAATTAAAAGGGCGAGGGGAGAAATTCTTTGCTATTTCCTATTTCCTGGGGTTTCCAATGAACTCATTGCATTAGTCTTCTTTGTGGAATGTTTTAGTAAATGTGCTTATTTATGAACATTCACAAAAACCTCAAGATAACAAGGAAGGAGAAAACAGGGATTCTTAGACCAGAAATCCACCTTTCTACTCTTTTTTATTCACTATCTTCCTGTCTTTTCTCCTCCCACTTTCACTTGAGACAAGGTGGTGAAATCTTCCCCCGCCAGCAGATAACAGTGGTCACTCCATCAGGAGGATGTAATCTTGAATCACAGAGTTATTGTTTTGTCAAAGAAAAAATCATGCTACTCTTATCCCACAAAGGTATTTTCCTTTAAGAAAAATCATTAAAATGACCCGTTACTCTTGCGTCCTCACACTATAATTCTGGGCCACAGGCAACGTTCTGCTCAAAGTCCTATTTTTATAAATGATGAAAAGTAACTGATGCATCTGGTTATCTCTCAGAATTTTGTCAGTTTCACAACTAGAAATGGTGCTGCCAGGCTCACTCCAAAGGAAGCTGGTGGTGAAGTGTAGGCTTCAGATAAGGATTTACACTGAGAGTCCAGCTCCAGAAACTGCACAAAAGATTATAGATATGAGACGGGCAAAGAGTAAGGTGTAGTTATAAAATTAGTTACCGCAATCTTGCAGATAAATGAATATATTCCATTTTGGTTTGCTGTACATTTGATGATAGTGCAGAAACAAAACTGAATATACGCCTTGTGAATTATAATAATCTAACTTGCCAGCTTGGAATAACAATATAAAAAGAAAGGAAAGTTACCAGTTAAATGGCATCTTTTAAGCAATGAAGTCTTTGGAATTATATCTTTATTTGACTCATCATTTGACTTATTGATAGTTCATTTGTTTCTCAAAGATTTAAGCTGCCTCAACATTTAATTAATGTCAACTAAATAAATACCAATTGATGGCTTACTCCGTTCAGGCACAGTTCTAGCAATTGGGGATTCTTAGTAATAAAGACAAGTATGGTTTTGCCTCTCAAAGTTTACTGTCTAACATTTCAGTCTGGTTGAGCCTGAAGAATGTAATTGTCCTAGAATGAACTACTGAAACTACAACAGTACTATTGAGACGTTTACGACCCTTACATCATCCACTACTTTTTAACACCTATTTGTTGAGTGGAAATGTTTATCTTTAACACAAAATTTACCATACCAAATGTAAAATCTGTAAAATCTAACAAGTTCTCTTCTGCTGTCTGAGCTCATACTCATTAAAGACATTTTACATGGATAATAAAACATCTTCAGAGCTCAGATGAACAGTTTAGTGTTCTGAAATATAAAGCATATTGTATGCCCCCCTCCAAGGAGCACAAAACCAATTAAGACATGGTGCCCACAAAGGTTGTTTCAGTGCCATCCAGGAAATATTTACATGAAGAACAGGAATAGAAAGTAGATTGAGATGGACACTGTAACACAGGTTTAAACTTGTGCTGTAGGTGTATGTGGTATCAAAAGGTTAACTTTAGCTAAGACAACTGGAGAAGATCTCTACAGAAGCTGTAATTGCAAGAATGCCATGGAGAATGAATTAATCTCATCAAGCAGACTGGGTGAGGGCAGAAGAGTACAATGGTTAAGAATTGGCAACACAGGGGCACCTGGGTGGCACAACAGTTAAGTGTCTGCCTTTGGCTCAGGGCGTGATCCTGGCGTTATGGGATCGAGCCCCACATCAGGCTCCTCCGCTATGAGCCTGCCTTCCTCTCCCACTCCCCCTGCTTGTGTTCCCTCTCTCACTGGTTGTCTCTATCTCTGTCGAATAAATAAATAAAATCTTTAAAAAAAAAAAAAAGAATTGGCAACACAGTATGATGGGCAGAATTCTGGCACTCTTTCTTACTAAGTGTATGATTTGGTCTAGTTTCTCATTTGTGAACAAGGATAATGTAAGAGTACATCATAAGGATGCTATAAATATTAAATACAATGATTCATGTAAAGTACTTTACACAGTGCCTTTTACATAGTGCTCAATAAATATTAGTTTCTATTAGAGTATGAGTAAAGGAAGAAAAGCAGGGAAGTATAGATTATGCTTAAAGCATAGCTGAAGAGGTACATGCAGGGCCTATTGAAAAAGGGACCTTGAGAGATAGATTACTGACGGCCTCAAAATACAAGAAAGAAAAGTAACATGGCCTTTATTATATAAGTAATAAAAAACCACCCAAGAGTTTGGCATAAGGGAGTGACATAGCCAAACCATAATTAAATTGTTTCACTCTTACCAATTTTAAAATATTTCTAAAGCCTTTTTAAGATGAATAGCTGTACAATGATCAGGATTTTGAGTAGTGATAATAATAACTACTGTTCACCAAGCACATAATATACACAAGCATTGTGCTCAGTACTCTGCATATTTTTTAATTTAATCTTACCCCCCAAAAAACAATAAACCACATAGAATCAGATAAGTATAAGAGAAGAGAAAACTAAAGCTCAAAGAGGTGTTTTTTTTTTTAAGATTTTATTTACTTGACAGAGAGAGAGACAGCGAGCAAGAGAGGGAACACAAACAGGGAGAGTGGGAGAGGAAGAAGCAGGCTTCCAGCAGAGGAGCCTGATGTGGAACTCCATCCAAAAACACTGGGATCACGCCCTGAGCCAAAGGCAGACGCTTAACGACTGAGCCACCTAGGTGCCCCTTAAAGAGGTTTTAAAAAAAGCCCAAGGTCACACAGCTTAAAGAGAAGTGAATATTACGGAACAATAAGTCCTTCAACAAACTTAATAGCATGGTTCTGGTTTGTTCTATCTTAATACATATCACAATCCATTGTATTTGACTGCTTAATTGTCTGCTACCCCCACTAGAGTGAAAGTTCCTTGAATTGGAGACTGTACATCAGTCACTATTGTGATCTAGGCAATTAACAACCAAGTTGTGAATAAATAAATAAATGGGTAAATGTAATTTTATGACAGAATTTTCCTTAAATGCCATATTTATAAACTTCATCTGACTTATCTCAAGCCTGCTAGAATTGTTTCTAGAATATATGCATAGAGTTTATATTTTCAATTTTTTAAAACTTTGTAACGGAATACTTTCAGGAATTTTTGTGGTCTGATTAATGTATTAGACTCTTTAAAATATAAACAAAACAAGACTTTCAGAGTATTTGATTAATGCACCTTGTATTTGTGCCATCGACAAATTCATGGTTTTTTGTTAAATAATTTACATTATTCTAGACAAGGTAAGCTTCAAATTTCTATTCTTTGAGTAATCTTTTCCATGAAAAGGAAAAGTTATTTCTTAAAACTTAAAACTTGGGGGTCCTCTAGAGTCAATTTAGCCCATATTCAACCCAGTCAAAAAGAAAAAGTACAAAACAAAGATATAAACATGAAACACAATTAATAACTTTAAAAATGGGCAATCAATAAGATTAAAAAGAATATAAACACTTCAGACCATTTAAGTATGGGTTTTGTCTGGCTGACTGATGTTGACTCTCTGAGTACAAACTAACATGACATAAACAGAAGTTATACTATCATTTGTTCAATACATTAAAACTGATATTATCTGTTAAACATTATTACGGATAATCTTAAATGGCTTGCAATTTAAAAGAGGAAAGCCCATAAGACAATTTGATTTTTCCAGAAAATTAACAACCCAAATAGCTTTTTTTTATATATAATATTTTTTTATTACCAAATAGCTTTTTCTCTTTGGTTCAGCACACAAAATGTGAGGTTTATGATGATTCATAAAGGGTAAATGGTGGCTAGAAAAATCAAGTTCTAGGTTTTTTTTCTTTTTTTTAAAGATTTTATTTATTTATTTGACAGAGGGAGAGACAGCCAGCGAGAGAGGGAACACAAGCAGGGGAAGTGGGAGAGGAAGAAGCAGGCTCCCAGCAGAGCAGGGAGCCTGATGCGGGGCTCAATCCCAGGACCCTGGGATCACACCCTGGGCCAAAACCAGACGCTTAACAACTGAGCCACCCAGGAACCCCAAGTTCTAGGTTTTTTAAATTGCCAGAAATAATCCAAATAGAAAATAAACATGTAAATGTATCTGGATGATTTGGTGAGCACCAAAAATTTTAATTTCTATATTAGGATTTTTTTATCTTCCATGTTTTCTACTGTTATAATAAAGAGTCTGAGTCCATTTATAATGTTTGTCAACAGATTTTAAGGCCCATCACCACCCTTGGTTTTCTGCCCCTCAGATGGGCAAGCTGATAAGAAACCCCAGATGCTGAGTTCTTTGGTGTGAATGGGAAGTTCAAAACACATAATCCCTGGGCCATGCACAAGAACCCACAACCTTGACCTATCCCCTGGCTACAGTAAAAGCTAAGCCAGTCTCCTTTCCCTATCCCTTCAAACTATCTCTGGAACAGCTTGGGAGCCAACCCTGCACTTCACAGAAAACTCATTTGCAAGTAATAAAGCTTTTCATACCAACTTGGTGCATGAGTGGTATCATCAGTCTCAACATCAGAATCAAGTTTTGGGTTAGAATTCATTCACCTCTACAGAGTGGGTGACAACTGTCAATGTATATTATTTTTATAACTTAAAAAGCACACAAAAATGAACAAAATTTAGGGGTGCCTGGCTAGCTCAGTTGGAAGAGCATGTGACTCTTGATCTCGGGATTCTTATTTGAGTCCCATGTGATGTGTGGAGATTACTTAAATAAATAAAACTTTAAAACATGAACAAGGTTTAAGAGTATTGATGAACCTTATTAGCCTACAGCATCTCTCTCATGCACACACACATCCACACACAAATACACATACACACACATAGCAAGATAAAATAGATGTCACTTTTCAATGCATATTTCCCAGACATTTTGCAAAAATAATTTTTCATTAGATCAGGGAAGAAATTAAACTACTGCTTTCAAATAACTTGTGGAAATATTATATGGTATGAATAACTGACAAAAGACAGGAAATTCTGATCAGAGTAGACTGTGAAAATAAAAGTATTACAGGTAAACATTTATCAAGTGCTATTGTGAACTAGGCTCAATTATAAAAGCTTTATATATATTTACTCCTTTAGTCCTCACAACAGCCCTGTGCAGTAGATATTTCAGGATCCCATTTTACAGGTGGGGAAACTAAAGCCCAAGGGGATTAAGTAACTTGCTTAAGATCACAAAACTAGTAAGTGGGAGAGGTGAGATTTGAAAAACCAAAAAACATGCTTCCACAATTACATACCATAAAATATCTCCTAAAGCACCTTCTCTCTAAAATTAAATAAAACTGATTATTAGGGGATGGTTCAAGATGATGTTGTAAGAAGATCCTGAACTCACCTCCTCCCACAGACACACTAAATCTACAGTTACATATAGAATAAATTCCCTTTGAAAAAGATCTGAAAACTAGCTGAGCACCTCCTTCACAACAAACAGTAAAATCAAGATAGTTAGGAGAGACGGAGATGTAGTCTTGCCAAAAACCCCACCCCCAGCATAGCATCCCTCAATCAGGAGGGATCTCACAAACTGGAGCTTCTCTCTGAGGAGTGAGGGGTTTGTGCCCCACAGGCACTCCAACCCAGGACCTATAATGGAGAAATGAGATCCCAAAACATTTGGCTTTGAAAACTAATGGGGCTCACATTCAGGAGACCTAAAGGACAGTTGGGAACTGAGAAACTTCTCTTAAAGGGCTTATGTACAGACTCACTCACCCCAGGGACCAGTGCAAAATGTGCAGCTTGGAACAAGTGAAGATGATTCATTTGGTAATCTTACAGCATCTGCCAGAGGGGCAGGGGCCTGATGGGACACTCTCCAGAGCTGGAGACACTGACAGTCACCATTTTTGTGCTCTCCCTCTACCATGATAATTTTGATGGATGTGCCCAGACCCTGTGCTCTTCCACTGCCTCACTAAAGAAAACAGATGCATCCTAGCCCTGCATTTTCCTAACTCCCTGTGAAAGTAGGCAAGCAGGGCCCAGCACTGCACTCTTCAGCTGCCTTGTTAAAGCCAGGGATCATGTGCAGTCCACAGTCAGAGATACCCCTTGATCACCTAGCTCTGCTGGCCAGGGACAGGCTTGCATTTCTGGGTCCCACAGGACTGTAACAATCAGACAGACCACTTTTAGCAGACTACCACCCCAGGGCACCACACAGACAACAGACTGAAACACACCCCCAGACTTTTTGTGAAAAAGACATATATACTCATCCTGGACCTTCAGCCTGAGGGGCAGACTTCAGGTTTGCCCCATATCTATAGGTTACAAAATGCTCTCATGGAATGTAGGTGGAGGGACACCATCTTTGTGCTTTCCCTAGGCCTCATTAGAACTCACTGGTGTCTCCCAGAAAGGAGTTTATACACTTGTCTGAATCTCCGATTTTTGCAACTGTCACCAGGAGACATCTCTCGATTGGTCTGATCTGGAGGCTGGCAGATTTTGATTGTGGTATCAAGGAATTGTATATATTTGTATACTTTAAAAACTCCTGCCTGGGGCACCTGGGTGGGTCAGTTGCTAAGCATCTGCCTTCGGCTCAGGGCATGATCCCAGTGTTCCGGTATTGAGCCCCACATCAGGCTCCTCTGCTGGGAGCCTGCTTTTTCCTTTCCCACTCCCCCTGTTTGTGTTCCCTCTCTCACTGGCTGTTTCTCTCTCTGTCAAATAAATAAATTAAATCTTTTAAATAAATAAATAAAAGCTCCTGCCTGAGTGTCTGGCTTCCAATTAGCCTGAAACTAGGTACTGACTGAGAGTCCTCTTTTGGAACACTGACAGGTCTTGGTACACCCTCAACAAATGGAAACTATTACAAATAAATCAGCATGCTTAGACAATTACAAGGGTTTGAGAGACAACCAAGAGCTAGGGCAAGGTTGAAAGATAAGATCCATCTCCTAAAAAAGGCCATTTCTTAAAGAGCGGAAGAGATAGCTGTTTCCTAGTACAGAGAAACAGAGAGTCAAGCAAACTTAGGAAACAGAGAAATATGTTCTAAACAAAGCAACAAGATAAAACTATAGGGAAAAGCCTTAATGAAACAGGGATAGATAAGTTATCTGATAAAAAATTCAAAGTAATGGTCATAAAGATGCTCATGGAATTTGGGAGAAGAATGGATAAACACAATGAGAACTTCAGCAAAGAGACAGAAAAATATAAGAAAATACCAAACAGAAGTCACAGAGATGTCTTCAGTTCTTACTATTGAACTGAAAAATATACTACAGGGGTTCAACATCAGACTAGATGAAGCAGAAGAAAGGATCAGTGATCTATAAGACAGGACGGTGGAACTCACACAAACAGAACAACAGAAAAAAATTTTAAATGTGAAGATACCTTAAGTGAACTATGGAATAATATCAAGCAAAATAACATTGGCATTATAGGGGTCCCAGAAAGAGAAGTGAAAGGGAAAACAGGAGAAAAGTTATATGAAGAAATAATGGCTGAAAACTTCCCTAACCTGGGAAAGGAAAAAGGGCATGCAGATCCAGGAAACCCAGAGAATTCCAAATAAAATGAACCTCAAAAGATCCATACCAAGACACATTATAATTAAAATGTCAAAAGTTGAAGGTAGAGAGAAAATCTTAAAAGCAGCAAGAGAAAAGCAATTTGTTACATACAAAGTAACTTCCACAAGACTGAGCAGAATTTTCAGCAGAAACTCTGCAGGCCAGAAAGGAATGAAATTATATATTCAAAGTGCTGAAAGGATAAAACTTCCAACCAAGAATATTTTACTCAAAAAGATTATCATTCAGAATTGAAGGAGAGATAGGCTTTCCCAAACAAGCAAAAGATAAAGGAGTTCATTACCACTAATCCAGACTTAAAGAGATATTAAGCTGAAAAAAAGAACATTAATTAATAGCAAGAAAATATATGAAAGTATAAATCTCACTGGTAAAAGTAAATACATACTATAGGTAGTGAATTAACCAGTTATGAAGTTAATATAAAGGTTAAAAAACAAAAGTAGTAAAAATAAGTATAATTTCTATAATCAGTTAAGGAATACACAAAATTTTAGAATGTAAAATGTGACATCAAAACATAAAACATGGGAGGGGGGAGTAAAAGAATATAGTTTTAGAATGTATTCAAACTTAAATATCTAGCAACTTAAAATAGACTAGTTAGGCTTTTATATGTGAGTTCATGACAACCACAAAGCAAAACTTATAGGAAATTAAAAAAGAAGAAGGAGGAGGAGGAGAAAAAGAAGGAGAAGGGAAAGGGGAGAAAGGGGGGGAAAGAGGAGGAGGGGAGAGGAGGGGGAGAGAGAGGAGGAAGGAACCTAAGCATAACACTAAAAGTCATCAAACCATAACAGAAAAGAGCAAAATAAGAACAAAGGAGCAGGGAGAAACTACAAAACAATCAGAAAACAATTAACAGGGGCGCCTGGGTGGCACAGCGGTTAAGCGTCTGCCTTTGGCTCAGGGCGTGATCCTGGCATTATGGGATCGAGCCCACATCAGGCTCCTCTGTTATGAGCCTGCTTCTTCCTCTCCCACTCCCCCTGCTTGTGTTCCCTCTCTCGCTGGCTGTCTCTATCTCTGTCAAATAAATAAATAAAATCTTTAAAAAAAAAAAAAAAGAAAGAAAAAAAAGAAAACAATTAACAAAATGGCAATAAGTACATACCCATCAATAATTACTTTAAATGTAAATGAACTAAATTCTCCAATCAAAAGACACAGACCAGCTAAATGGATAAAAAGCAAACAAACAGCAACAACAAAAGCCAAGACCATCTATATATTGCCTATAAGAGACTCACTTCCAATGTAAAGACGCACACAAACTGGAAGCAAAGGGATGGAAAAAGATGTTTCACACAAATGGAAATCAAAAGAAAGCTGGGGTAGCTATACTTATATCAAATAAAATTAGACTTTAAAACAAAGACTGTAATAATAGATAAAAGAGAGCATTATATAATGATATGGGGTCAATCCCACAAAAAAATAAACATTTGTAAATATTTATTCATCCAAATAGGAGCACCTAATATGTAAAATAAATATTAACAGACCTAAAGGAAGAAATTGATGGCAATACAATAATAGTAGAGGACATTAATATCCCACTTACACCAATGGATAGATAATCCATACGGAAAACCAATAAGGAAACATCGGCCTTAAACAATACATTAGACCAGATACACGTAATAGATATACGGAGAACATTCCTTCCAAAAGCAGCAGGAGACACATTCTTCTCAAATGAACATGATGCATTCTCCAGGATAAATCATATGTTAGGCCACAAAACAAGTCTCAATAAATTTAAGAAATCTGAAATTATATCAAGTGTCTTTTCTGACCACAATGGCATAAAACTAGAAATCAATTATGTGGAGAATACTGAGAAAATCACAAATATGCAGAAATTAAACAACATGACTGAAAAGTCAATGAAGAAATCAAAGGAGAAATCAAAAAATACCTTGAGACAAATAAAAATGGAAATACAACTTTCTAAAATCTATGGGATGCAGTAAAAGTGGTTTTAAAAGGGAAGGTCATAGTGGTACAGGCCTAACTCAAGGAACAAGAAAAATTTCAAATAAACGATTTAACTTCACACCTAAAGGAACTAGGGAAAAAAAGAACAAATGAAGCCCAAAATTAGTAGAATGAGGTACATAAGAAAGATCAGAGTAAAAATATGTAACAGAGACTAAAAAGACAATAGAAAAGATCAGTGAAATGAAAAGCTGGTTCTTTGAAAAATTTTTTAAAACTGACATGGGGCGCCTGGGTGGCTCAGCGGTTAAGCATCTGCCTTTGGCTCAGGGCGTGATCCTGGCGTTATGGGATCGAGCCCCACATCAGGCTCCTCTGCTATGAGCCTGCTTCTTCCTCTCCCACTCCCCCTGCTTTTGTTCCCTCTCTCGCTGGCTGTCTCTATCTCTAATGAATAAATAAAATCTTTAAAAAAAAAAAAACTGACAAACACTATTAGCTAGATTCATCTAGAAAAAAATGAGAGAGGGTTCAAATAAATAAAATCAGAAATGAAAAAAGTTACAACTTATACCACAGAAAGACAAACCACTATAACAGACTACTATGGACAATTATAAGCCAACAAACTGGACAACCTAGAAGAAATATATAAATTCCTAGAAACATACAACCTCTCAAGACTTAATCATGAATAAACAGAAAATCGGAATAGACCATTTACTACTAAGGAGATTAAATCAGTAATCAAAACCTCTCAACAAACAAAAGTCCAAGACCAGATGGCTTCACTGGCTAATTCTTCCAAATATTTAAAGATTTAATATCTATCTTTCTCAAACTCTTTCAGCAAATTGAAGAGGAAAGTATTCTTCCAAATTCATTTTATGAAGCCAGCATTGCCCTGATACCAAAATCAGACAAGGACACCACAAAAAAGAAAATTGTAGACCAATATCCCTGATAAGCACAAATGAAAAAATCCTCAACAAAATATTAACAAATGGAATTCAACAATACAGTAAAAGGATCATTTAGTATGGATCAAGTGGGATTTATTCCAGGGATGCAAGAATGGTTCTACATCCACAAATCAATGTGATACACCACATTAACAAAATTAAAAAGAAAAATCATATGACCATCTCAATAGATACAGGAAAAGCATTTGACAAAATTCAACATCCATTTATATAAAATCTCTGAACAAAGTGGGTATAGATGGAATGTACCTCAATATAATAAAGGCCGTATACAACAAGCCCACAGCTAACGTCATAGTCAGTGGTATGAAGCCGTTCTTCTAAGATCAGGAACACGACAAGGATGCTCAATCTTGACACTTTATTCAACACGGTATTGAAAGTCTTAGCCAGAGCTATTACTCAAGAAAAACAACTAAAAGGAATCCAAATTGGGAAGGAAGTAGTAAAATTGTCACTATTTTTGTGGACAACATGATTTTATATATAGAAAACCATGACTGTTAAGCATAGGGAGCAAACTCAGGGTTGCTGGAGGGGATGTGGGTTGGGGGGATAGGGTAATTGGGTGATGGGCATTAAGGAGGGCACTTGATGTAATGTGCAATACGTGATATATGCAACTGATGAATCATTAAATTCTACCCCTGAAACTAATAATACCCTATATGTTAACTAACTTGAATTTAAATAAACTCTAAAAAAAAGAATAGAAAAGAAAAGAAAACCCTAAAGACTCCACCAAAAAATAATGAATTCAGTAAAGTTACAGGGTATAAAAACAACATAAAAAATGTTGCATTTATATACACTAAGAATGAACTATCAGAAAGAGAAATTAAGAACACAATCCCATTTAATATTGCATCAAAAACAATAAAATACCTAGGAATAAATTTAACCAAAAAGATGAAAATCTGTCCACCAAAAATTACAAGACATTGATGAAAGATTAAATTAATTAAAGATTAAACACAATTAAATAGAAAGATAATCTGTGCTCACAAATTGGAAGAGTTAATACTGTCAAAATATCCATATTATTCAAAGCAATCTACAGGTTCAATGCAATCCCTACCAAAATTCCAATGGCATTTTTCACAGAACTAGAACAAATAATTCTAAAATTTGTGTGGAACCTCAAAAGACCCCACATAGCCAAATTAATCTTGAGAAAGAACAATACAGGAAGTATCATTCTCCCTGATTTCAAACTGTACTACAAAGCTGAAGTATTCAAAACATGATGTTGGCATAAAAGCAGACACAGAGATCAATAGAACAGAAGAGCAAAACCAGAAATACATAGTCATTTAATCCAAGACAAAAGGGAAAATATTTACAATGAAAAAAGGAGAGTCTTTTTAATAAATGGTGTTGAAAAAGCTGACGGCCACATGCAAAAGAATGAAACTAAACTACTATCTTACATCATACACAAAAATTAACTCAAAATGGATTAAAGACTTGACCATAAGACCTGAATCATAAAGCTCCTAAAAGAAACATAGTTGATAATCTTGACATTGGTCTTCATGTTTTTTGGAATTTAAATCTAAGAGCGAGGCAACAAAAGCCAAAATAAATAAGTGGGACTGCATCAAATTAAAAGCCTCTGCACAGCAAAGAAAACCATCAATAAAATGAAAAGGCAACCTACTGAATGGGAGAAAATATTTGCGAATCATGTATGCTAAGGGGTTAATATCCAAAATATATAAAGAACTCATATAACTGAATAGCAAAAAGATAAGAACAATCTGATTTTTAAAATGGGCAAAGAGTAGTTCTAATTTTTAAAAAACGGTCAGAGGATCCTAAATAGACATTATTCTAAAGAAGGCATACAGATGGCAAACAGGCACATGAAAAGATGCTTAATCTTGGGGTTGTAAGTCTGAGCCCCATGTGGGGTGTGGAGATTACTTAAAATCTTAAAACAAAAAGCTAACTAAACAATAGGACGCCTGGGTGGCTCAGTCAGTTAAGCGTCTGCCTTTGGCTCAGGTCATGATCCCAGGGTCCTGGGATGGAGTCTGGAATCAGGCTCCTTGCTCAGTAGGGAGTCTGCCATTCCCCCTGCTTGTGCTCTCTGTTTATCGCTCGCTCTCTCTCTCTGACAAATAAATAAATAAAATCTTTTTAAAAATTAACAAAATAAATTTTTAAGTTCTCATCATAAAAAAATTGTAACTTTTTATAGTGACAAATGATGACTAGACTTATTGTGGTGATCATTTTGCAATGTATACAAGTGTATCATTACATTGTCCACCTATAACATAATGAAAGTCAATTTTACCTCAATAAAAGATTTAGTAACTCCATTTTATCATAATTATATTTTATATATGATTTATCTATTCCTTTTATGTGAACATTTAAGTTTTCAGCATTTTTCCAGTGATCAAGCCCTAAACTAAACACAAGCTCCAGAATGGCAGTTATCATGGGTTAAATTTATAGAGCATCCACTCACATTTTTCCTTTTCCTAAAAATGGCCCGATTTTCCTTCATGCATCATCTCTTCCCCCATACAACCCAAATGCGTAAAGAGGCAATTACCACATCGTGAGCTTCAGGAGTAAATCTGATTGGTTTAAATCACCTCTGCCAGGACGAAATCAGGGAGGGAGACAAACTATAAGAGACTCCTATCATAGGAAACAAACTAAGGGTTGCTGGAGGGGACGGGGGTGGTGGGATGGGGTAACTGGGTCATAGACATTAAGGAGGGTATGTGTTGTAATGAGCACTGGGTATTATATAAGACTGGTGAATCACAGACCTATACCCCTGAAACAAATAATACATTATATGTTAATTAATTGAATTTAAATTAAAAAATAAATAAAAGCTTAGGGTGACATACACACATACATACATACATACATACATACATACATACATAAGTCACATCTGCCACAGTGATTGGGTCAAGAATACGGACACAAACCAATTAGCATAGGTCATTGACCTAGCCACAAGAATTAGTTCAGGAATGGACATGTTATCTAATTTAGATCAATGAAATGCAAAGAAAGATTTAATATAACTCCTGAGAAATCATTTTTCTCACTCATAATAATAAAAAAAAAAACAGAAAACAAGTTCTCACTTCCTCCAAAAGTGTTGAAACAGAACTATAAAGCTTAAAATAACTGCAGTCATTTTACCTCCAAGAAGGAAGCCAGCCTGAAGATGAATCCAATACACAGAGGAGGGTACAGCTGAGCAAACTGGAGAAACAGACAGACTACTGGATTAAGCCAGCTTGAAGCTCGCCTCCTCTGAATTTTTGAGCATGGGAGCTAATAATATTTATGTTTGTTTAAGCTAGTTTAATTTTGTTTTCTGTTACTTGCAGTCCTAACTCACATATGTAAAATCAGACTCCCTCTAGTGATTTTATACTACTCTATCCTTTCAACAAACATCTGTACAAAACACCCTCTTGGTACCAGTATAACATTCCCTATTCATGTGAAGTGGAGCATTAATAACTTTTCTCTAAGACTTGAAGTTGTAGGTCTATATTTTTCATTTCCAGAAATGTTGTTAACTCCTTTACTTCACTATTTCTCATCATAACTACTCCCAGGCTTTTTTCAGTTTGTTCCTGGGTAATACATCATAATAGAGATCAGTAGGAGAAAGCTCAAAAGAGCCTCAAGGTTGTTTTCAGTGTTTTATTCCTTATACTCCCTGAGTCAACCTTCACATAGGACTCTGATGCAATGACTGAGGGTCACATGGAAAGTCACTGAAGGATGAAATAACATTGGTCAAATGGAGCACTTATGGCAGTGACATCTCACACGTTAAAAAGTTGGGAGTGTGGGGGTGCCTGAGTAGCCTAGTCAGTTGAGCATCCAAGTCTTGAATTTCGGCTCAGGTCATGATCTCAGGGTCATGAAATCAAGCCCCAAGTCGGGCTCGCACTGGGAGTGGAGTCTGCTTAAGATTTTCTCTCTCCCTGTCTCTATGTCCTTCCCCTACCCTCTCTTTCCCCTTCTCTCTCTCGTTCGCTCTCGAAAGAAAGAAAGAAAGAAAGAAAGAAAGAAAGAAAGAAAGAAAGAAAGAAAGAAAAAGAAAGAAAGAGAAAGAAAAAAAGAAAAGGAAGGAAGGAAGGAAGGAAGGAAGGAAGGAAGGAAGGAAGGAAGACAAAGTGGGGAGTAAGGAGCGATTGGTCAATGGTTGAGGTCTAGGCACTTCAAGAAATATTATATCGTTGTGCAGGTTTTTAAATTATGATTCTAGATAGTATTCTAGATTCTATAGTAAAACATGAAGGAAAACTTAGCTATAATACTAAGTAGAGAAAGAGATACAAAATTATATACACAATATTTATTGTTATATAAGAGTCACAAACCAAAAGACAAAACAAAACATAATTTTTAAAACTCTGAAGCACACTAAAAGTAAACAAAACAAACACAAAAATACAATAACAGTGGTTACCCTGGACACTCAAGAATTTTTTTCCTATTTTTTTCTTTCACATTTTTTAATGAGCATAAATGACTCAATGAAGGAAATTTTTAGTGTTTTAACATTGGAATACTAGCGTCATTTTCACTAACCATATTTTTTTATTTGGCAGATTTGTTTGAGATTTACAAAGATAAGAAAGTTAAGGAGGGAACATTTAGCATTGCAGAGCTTGAGGGTCTCAATGTCCACTTTCCCAAAGAAGTTTTCTAGGCTAAAGGAGATGAACAGTACCCAAAATAAGACCTCACCCTTCATAAAATTTAAATATTGTCCCTTAGGTGCTAAGAAACAAAAGACCACCAGTCAGGTCTTCTGGGTCACTTGGCAATCTCTCAGCCCCCTCCAAAGAGTAGTATCATGCAAGAAATAATATAGCTGACAAAGGGACAAAAAAGGAAGGGACAGAGTTGTGAATCAGTCCAACTTACACTATGCAAAGGGAAGAAGGAAGAGGCAAGGAATTAGATAACGCCAGGCTGTAAATCTGTATATACCATTATTTTCCATAAGTGAAGCACAAAGTACCAGAGGGAAACAAAGGGAAGACAGAGGAAAATGAAGTGAAGGGAGATGGAATTGGGAAGATAGATGCCAGAGATATGTATATAAAAGAACAAACGACAAACCAGAATTATGGAGAGAGATAAAGGAGTTAATAGAAAGGACAGAAAGAAAGTGAACAGGCAACCAAACAAGAAAGGATATTCCCAGTGGTGTCAGAACTGATGATGGAAAACTTAGTGAGACCCTGGGAAGGGAAGGTGGGGGTGAATGACAAATGTGCAGCATCAAAATAAATCATCTTTTCTAGATCTTCTGCAGGAACAAATTTTCCAGAGATTTAGATTTGGTAAACAGACCAACCTGGATCACAGTGAGGAACTTATAGGGGATTTGAGATGTCAAACACACAGAAGCCAAGGTTTGCCTGTGATGTTGAAAATAACACCATGCATGGTTTTTTAGTATCAGGACCATTTCAAATAACTGCAGTTCAGACAGACTTCCCTGAAAACCTAAGACAATATGTTAGTTTTTCTTTAGTTGTAAGATGTAGCAACAATCATTCATATTCGCTTTATATAGCCTTGTTAATTTTCCTCACACTTGAAAGTTATGTATTGCATCCATGTATGTTTTGTATTATTTAACATATTTACATTTAGTATTTGAAATCAACTCATTATTTATTATAACATGAGAGAACTGTCTGACTGAAAGAAAACACATTTTAAATAATCTATATTTTCTTATTTTTAAAATTAAAATTATTAAAGCACAAACTGTTAACTGGGAGTGAATTTTGTGCTTGAAGTTGCTTTATTAATTTATTAACCAAGAAAGACAAGCACAGAGATCAAGAGAATGGGCTTAGAGTGAGAGAAGCCTGCCTGGGTCCAGGCTCCACAGTTTAGTGTCATGTTAGGACTGTCTCCTAAGTTCTGTGACCAGGAATCTCCCCATCTATGAGATGACAATCTCAGTAACTGTCTCATATGGCAATTGTGAGGATTCAACAAAATAATACGTGTGAAGTACTTAGCATAGTACCTGGCACGTAATACCTAGTAAATGCTGTCACTAGTTCTAAAAGTCACTCTACTGATTGTCGATGTCTTTGCTAATGTTATGGCCAATATCGTTGTCACTAAGAGTAGAATTTTATTAAGACAAGAAACATCATTTCTTACTTACTTTGTTGAGCACTGTATCTCAAACACACTGAGGTCCCTGATCTTTCATATATGATTTCCTCTGCCTGGATCCCAGGCCCTGCCTCCTACATGCTCTCTTTGCCTGCCTAACTCCCACTCATCCCCCACTCTTAGCTAATAACATGGCCTCCCTCTAGATCTCAGCCTTCTCTCACTGTGAAGGATGGGGTTGGTACCTAACAACCTGCTCTTTCCCTGTGCTGTTGTGATCCTACAATGTAATGCCATGTTTATTTTATTGATCTCTATTCCCCCTTATATCACACACACACACACACACACACACACACACGATTTTAAGCTCCATGAAAACATAAATCTCTTCTTGGCCTTCATTTCTAACCCAAACTTGTACTCAAAGTGTGCCTGGTACATCCTAAGTTCCTAAAAAATGTTCTTTTAAATAAATACAGGACACTTAGCAAATGGATGTTAAGAAGTTTTACAAACCCTATGTGCCAGGTTGAATCATAAAATATCTATTAATCGTAAGCATTCCATAATTTCTAAACTATTAAGTTCAATGACTACTTGCAAAGAGTATCCTAAATAATTTGACAATAGATAGAGTACCTAATTTACGTAGATCTTTGAAATAGTAAGCTGAAGAAAGCAATTTAAGTAATATGCCCTCAAGCAATTTTTACAAAATTTAGCCCTTTCCTGAGCCTATTTCTTTAAGTAGCTCTTTGAATAGAAGTTACTTTTATTGGAAGACTGATGGAAAATAGCCATCAGAACTGAATGAAAAATTCATCTAATAAACTTCAAAACTCCTATGTGTTAGGTACATAGGCAGATCAAAGAAAGATGAAACACAGTCCTTCTCAATAAGCTGACAGTTTAAGTGACATAAATAATTGAGAATTTTTTCCACCCATTGACCTCCCCCACCAAATTCCTCAATTAGGGATATTCATATTGTAGTTTATATACACTTACTTAGTTTTGAATCTAAGAAAGGTCATTATTAGACATATGGACATTTATTTCCTTTGCAACTGATATGTACTGATGAATTTGAGATAAATTAAGCATGCCAGTTTGTATCACAACTTTATGATTAATTTAGTCTTTTGAAAATAAACCAATTTCTCCAAGAGCACATGCTCATACATCCATCAAATAGACAAGATGATTTGTATATAGCCTATAAAATTTTATCCTGCAGCATCTAATTATTTTTCCTTTTGGCAAAAGCTTCTGAACACCTGTTAAAGTCATTACTGTTCAGTCCTTTGGGGGCAATAGGAGAACTCAGCCCCCTCATACACTGCATTTTTCTCAAGATTCACCAGGAACCTCATAGACTTTCTGCTGCACAACCTGAGCCATTTAACAGGTGGCTGGTCCTGCTTCTACTCCTCACCTTCTCCCAAAAATGATACACTAGATTTCTTTTTTTTTTCCGTTTCTTTTCCATTATGCAAATATCCAAAGTAGTGGGGACATTCTCAGGAGCAGACAGAATTTAACCCAGAAGATTAACTTTATGAACCTACATGGAACTAGAGCTTTGGTTGTGAAATAGGAGATGGTGGGTCTTTTCCTTTCCTCAAATCTGAGAAAAATGGGTGAAGACTGTAAAGATATCAGTCCATCCATAATATAATAGGTCAATAGAGAAAAAAAAATTCATCTCAACAAAATGATGGATACTAAATGGGTTACTGACTACTGTGACCATTTCCTTTTGAAAGTTAAGAAAATCTTAATTTGTAATTATACATTCTGCCCTTCCCTCACCAAGGTGATGCTTAGAGCAGCACTTAGGCTATATGTGTGTATAAGAAAAGCTTTTGTTTTAATGTGCCAAGGTACTAGAATGTAGTGGTTCCCAGCATCTGGCTGTTGAGTATTACCATCCTTCCTTCTTGAAATGCAGTTCATTCTTAGTTGGTCACAAAGTCTTATTTCAAATTCTGAGACTATGGTTCTATTTTCCATAGTACTAAGACCTATTGTGTCCATCAGGATCATGGTAGGAAATAGATTCACTCCAAACCATTCACATGAAGGGACTCCAATGAAGCAAGAATTTAAGTGTTAGGCAGGGTGAGGCACCTAGAGACTTCAGTAGTGGGAAGCCATTACTACCAGTAGTGCTGAAGGACGAAGGGGAGGAAATAGTGTTCCAGGAGGCCAGAAAGACCTGATACTAAGGAGGAGGGTAACACGTGGTAAGAGCTGTAGCCACAGGAGACATTATAGGAGATAGAGGAAGTAAATATTCTGACCTTTCTCTCCTCTCATTCTCTCATTGATTTCCTATTGGCCAAACCCAACTGGATGTTGCAAATCAGCTACAAGAGAATCTATGTCTAGGGAATAGCCTCCTGAAAGTATAGCACAAGGTAAAGAAGGGCAACAAATAGACTTGGATTGAAACAAATATAAAGAAAAAATGTATAGGCATATCTAAATAGAACTTGTTAGCAAGTTATCAAACTGGCCCCTCACTGTTTATCCCCTGTGGTCTAAATAAGAGAACCACTGAGAGTTGTCCAGATGAAGACTCTGAAATGCATTTGTGTGTAAAAAAAAGAAAAAAAAAAGAAATTAAGGGTCCCCAAGAGAACTTCTTAAAAAGAGTAAAAAGATGCTCTCCAGAAGGCCAGGCTGCTTTGCAGTAACCTTGCTGAGGGACAGAAGCTCATAGGTCAACCCTCTACTACGGGTTGTTTCTGTCCTTGGGAGTTTGGGGGCCTAGATCCCCCATACTGACTGCATTTGGAGAAATGAGGGCAGGCTGCTAGCTAGAGAACATCCATGACAGCTGGGTGAAGAGAGTAAATTGATAGATCATCCTAAATTTCCATGGACTAGGTTGACACTGAAGAATAGATAGGGATAAAATAAGTAGGAAAACATTGCTCAAGATGGCTACTTTTTAGGGCCATGAACACTATCAGATAGAGGCTCTGTGGGTAGACCACAGGATGGGGGTGAGGAGGTAAGAGAGGCAGGCACAGAAGAGAGGTGATACAGTGTCAAGGTCTCTGCGGGGGGAACTACAAAACACCCAAAAAGGTGGCCCATAAGGTGCTCTCTCTTTCTTCCTCCACCTCGAAGGAGTCTGAAGAAGGGAGAGAAGAGGCTGAAGCAAAAATTCTGAAACAACAGCTTACCAGATCCCCCAGTCCACTGCTGGCCACTGAGTCACTCAGCAGGGAAAAGAGAGAAGCTTTGTTTTAGATAAGGGATTGAGAAAGATTTTCCTTTGGATTGTACTGGGCCATTTAACACCTAAAATTAAGACTGGGTGAGACCAAACACCTGAAACTGACTATGTAGAAGACTGTATAACCTCAGAAAGATGCAGAAATTGGAAGGACCAGTTCCCTCTAAAGTATAAGATGAAGATCGGGGCTGAAAACAGTCAGTTGTATTGAAAGTCTCTATAAAAAGCAGGTCTGAACCCCAGATTCACTTCATATTTCCTATCCCTGTCATATGGCTATTCCTCCCCAATCCCAGCATAAGACTAGAGTAATAGTGCTCCCTGGACCCAATGAACCAGAGAGATTTTTAAATTCACACAGCCAAAAGTGGGAGCAAGGTGTCATAATGAAAAGAGGGAGTATGACAGTTGACTTACCTAACATTGGAAAATATTAGCCCTTTTGCCCACCTGGGACCTAGCTTACACTCCTCCCAGAAGGAGATTAGGATTCTTATAAAGGACACTTACCAGCCTAAAAGAGAAGACCCTGGTGTTACCAAATTGGATGGCAGGTGTCAAGGGAGGAAGGAAGGCCCACTTACCACTGAATATCTTTTTATTGTTGAACAGTTTACCATGCACATGTGTTGCTTATTAAAAATAATAAATACACAAATATTTTAAACATAAATATTTAAATATATGAAAATTTAAATTGACAATGCCTCAAAGAAACATAAAAAGATACAGAGTTTGTGAAACAGAAAAGAGATACTGCAACAAAAGAAAGAGTCTAAGATGAAAAAGAAAATACTGGAGATGAAAACATGATCATATGATCACAAAAATAAAATGTGATAGGATAAAAGTTTACATAGAGAAAAGGCAAGTTACATAAAAATGCTTGGGAATCAAAGTATCATCTTCTCAGCAGCAAAACTGGGCAACGGAAAAAGCCCTCACAGTTCTGAGGGAAAACGTTTTCCTACCAAGAATTCTTAACCACATCAAATTAATAATCACTTTAGGGAGTAAAATTAAAATATGCAAATTTAATTCTTATCACCTTTTTTCAAGACGCTGTAAGTGAACACAATGCAACAAAATGAGAGTAAAAATCAAGATATGAGACTGAGAAAAGAGAAGACCCAACACAGAAGAAAGAATAAAGGCCTCTCTAGGGTTCTAACAAAGGAAAATTGGAGCCTTGAAAGCAAATATTCAAGAGTGAAAAAGGGGACAGAAAGCTCCATAAAGGATATATACAGAAAGAAAGAACAGAAAGACAGACAGGAAGGAAGGAAAGAAGAAAGGAAAGAAAGAGAGAGGGGGCAAAGTAGGGAAGAAGGATATATTTGATTAAATTGAAAGGACATTTACAATTCTGAGGAAGTTGGAGAACAGATAAGGTTCATTTTCAGTCTCTAAAAATCATAAGAAAAAAAAGCAGCTTATTAACTCCAAGAAATAATGTAATTAGCGTAAGCGATATGGCTTAGCTATGAAAACTATTTAGTTGGTAACACTGAATATTGCTAACAAAAAAAGTGTTATATAACTATACTGGGGTACTGGGGTGAAGGCAGGTGGGGGGACAGTGGTTGGCAAGGAAGAGGAGTATGATACAGGTTAAAAGAATTAATTCATCCTCCATGATAGTTAACCTAAAATTGGCAAATCAAGGAACAGGAGAGTAAGGATGTTGTTTTAAACTTGGGAATCAAATTGGCTAAAGAATTAGCAGTAGTTGCCCTTGAAGAGTGGGAATTAAGGAAGAGTGGGATAGGAATTGGCCAGAAATTTTTGTTATTAGAAGCTTGATTGTATTACTTTAAATCTTAAATATATACATAATATTATTATATATATACATATATACAGAAAAGATTATATATAAAGATTATATATAATAAAAGATTATATTCATTATATATTATATATAATTATATGATTATAATTATATACAATATATAATTAAAAGATTATATATTATTATATATATTTAAAATTTGAAGTAATACAATATATATAATACAATTACATATACATACAAATGTTAAATATATACGTAAATATATATAACATATACGTACACAAATGTTATATATTTTGTGTATACATATATATTACTTTGATGGAGATTGAAATTTATGTTAAAAATAAAGAATCAGCAATATAGTATACAGTTACACTTTACAAGAGTAAAGAAAGTAAAGAAACCAGTTGAACAACGCAGAGTAATTAGAACTCCACATACGGGTCTAATAGGAGATCATTTGATCCACAGTGAAGAAAAGGAAAGCCCCAAAGATCACCACCTAGAAATCATGTAAAACAAAAAACAATGTAACAACAATAAGATACTTTCCATCTCTGGCTGGAGTGCTGTAATTTGTCTCAAATTGGATACATTCTGGAATACTTAATTTTAACATAATATATGACAAACTTTGCCCTTCCTTATACATGGAAAGGGTTAGACACCTATTGATTTATTGCTTATACAGAAAACTGAATGCAAAAATCCATGAAGTCCCACAACTCTTTTGCAAAATATAACTTGGTGGTAAAGGGCTTCTAATGTGCTCCCAAAGGTGGAAGCAGCTGGGTAGGGCCAGTGTCAAAGAAATCAGAGGCAGAAAAGCAGCTAATCACAACTAAAGGGGTGAAACAAAGTCACTCTTTTCAATGTCTAATTGGAGGGTCTAGAAAAACAACATAAAGATTCCTGTTCTTCTGCTACTTATCAGAAATGCTCTAACACCACATACATATGGTCAATTAATTTATGGAAAAGGAGCCAAGAATATACAATAAGAAAAGAAGAGTCTCTTTAATAAATGGTGTTGGGAAAACCAGGCAGCCACATAGGAAAGAATTAAACTGGACCATTCTATTCCACCATACACAAAAATTAATGCAAAATAGATTAAAGACTTGAATGTAAGACCTGAAACCATAAAAAAACTGTACAAGAAAACATAAATGGTAGACTCCTTGATATCGGCTTTGGCAATATTTTTTTTTAGATTTGACACCAAAAGCAAAGGCAACAAAAATTAAAAAGTGGGACTATATCAAACTAAAAATCTTCATAGCAAAGGAAACAACAAAACAAAACGCTACATACCAAATGGGAGAAAATATTTGCAAATTACATATCTGATAAGGGATTAATATCCAAAATATATAAAGAACACATACAACTGAGTAGCTAAAAAAAAAATCAATTAAAAAAATGGGTACAGGATCTGAATAGACATTTTTCCAAAGAAAACATACAAAGGGCCAACAGAAATATGAAAAGGTGCTCAACATCACTAATTATCAGAGAAATGGAAATCAAAACTACAGTAAGATACCACCTCACACCTGTTAGAAAGGCTATTATCAAAAAGATAAGAAATAACAAGTGTTGGTGAGGCTGTAGAGAAAAGGACACTCTCACACATTGTTGGTGGGGATGCAAATTGGTGCAGCTGCTATTGAAAACAGTATGGAGGCTCCTCAAAAAATTAAAAATAGAACCACCATATGATCTAGTAATTCCACTTAAGGGCATTTATTAGAAGAAAACAAAAACACTCTCTCAAAAAGAGATATACACCCCAGGTTCTTTGCAGCATTATTTACAACAGCCAATATATGGAAGCAACTGAAGTGTCCATTGATGGATGAATGGATAAAGAAAACATGGTATATACACATACAATGGAATATTATTCCCATAAAAAAGCATGAAATCTTGCCATTTGCAACAACATGGATCACCTAGAGGACATTATGCTAAGTGAAATAAGTGGAATAGAGAAAAACAAATACTGTATGATCTCACTTATATGTGGAATCTAAAAAAAAACAAAACAAAACAAAACTGAGATCACAGATACAAAGAACAGATTGGTGGTTGCTAGAAGTGGGGGTGGGGAATGGGTGCAATGGGTGAAGAGGGTCAAAAGTACAAACTCCCAGTCATAAAATAAAGAAGTCATGGGGATGTAATGTACAGCATGGTGACTATAATTAATAACACTGTATTATATATTTGAAAATTACTGAGAGTAAATCTTCAAAGTTCTTATCACAAGAAAAAAACTATTTTGTAACTACAGATGGTGACAGGGGAGAAATTATAGCTCCTTGCTCCAGAGTCCAAGGGTTAAGCCAAAAAGTACAGTTGCCAATGACAAACTCAGCAAGCTCACAAATAAGCCTCAATGAGGATGGTATAGCGCAAGGAATGTTCATATCCTGTTTGATAAACTAGGAAAGAACCCATTCATCCCCTGAATTAAACAAATGCTTATACTCTAGCAGTAAAATGTCTACATAAAAATATGTCATCAGTGAAAAATGTTTACATGCAGAGATTTTTATCCAAAGAGAATGTACATTAGACCCAACATAGTTCATCTGGTATGTACAAGTGCTGCAGGGAAAACTAGAACACCTGCGTGAACATTTGATTACTTAACCAGGTCTTTTGTCTAGTCTGTCAAATCCCTCTGTTAGAAATCTCTCTTTCTGACACAATAACAAGAGAACCAGTTTTTCGAATGAATGTTATTTTACTCCAAAGAGCAAGCCAGGACTCATACTCTCCGTGTGTGTCACCATCTCCTTTCAGGAGACAGTTGGTAATTACTGCAAGGCTTCACTCTGCAGAGGGTTTGCCCCTGCAACTTTCACTGATTTGTTTAACTAGCAGTGAAATGTGATTTACATGCCTTTCTCCCAAGGTGGTCTTCTCTAAAAACCACAGCAAAATGATCATCTGCAAGCTGAGCTCATGGTAAATAAAACCAAGGCTCTTCTTTTCTAAAGTGGAAGGTCTAATCCTGTAGTCTTGATTGCTTTCCTAATTACAGACTCCAATCATTGCCACAGTACCCAGTGGTGGCAAGAACTCTGTAACTGGTTATATATCCCATCCTCATCATGAATCTTCTCATTTAACTGCAATACAGAACCAACTTAAACCCACAGGTTTCAGGTACGGAAAGTGAAGTTTTCATTCCCCTTTTCATTCATTCTTCTTTCTCCCCACTATATTTTTATCTTTTTCATTATTCTGTCATTAGGAAAATATGCTTTTTTCCCCAATTAAAAAAAAAAAAACGAGTCCAAAAGACTAGTATCATCTTCTATGAATAAACTACTGAGGAATAAAAAAGCAACTCAGATCTAAAATCAAAAGGGACTTTGTTTTCTCAGCTCATTTCTCAAATACAGGATGAGCGGAGACAAGGAAGGTATATATTACAAATGGATTCCCCTCTCCACCCAGTTTGGCTGGATAGTGGACACATATAAGTCTACCAAGAATGCAAAAGTTTTATAATAAAATGAGAGACCCAGGCAACTCTTTTCAGGAGAAAAATTCACAGAAAAACATAAGTACCTCCCAGAAGACCTCATGTGAAGGAAACACTGGCCTCCATCTGCCCACACTCTTTCACCTGACCATATAAAAAACTCATATTCCCGTGAAGATATGCCTTTGTCCTGGGCACTACTCCAACTCAAATCTGGAAGGAGGAACAGGAAAAAATATTTAGCTGAAATTTAGATACAGAGTTTAGTACTTTGCAATTCAGTAGCACCACTTCACATGTCTAAAGTGCTTTGCAAGTATAAGGTTATACTAAGCTCCTTTTCAGAAAACAAGCAAGCAAATTGAGATAAAAGACCCAAATCTAAACTCAGCCCACAAAGCAGTAATAAACAGAGGGAGGAGTCCAGAAGCCTGTACTGTGAACTGGGTCTCTGATGTCTTTAAGATGCTGCCAGTCAGCCCAGTTCTGAACCCACCCCAACCTTAAGAAACAAAGTAATACATCTATTTCTGAAGAGGATTAAAAAGGTGACAAGAAAAATCTCATCAGTGAAGAGGTCACTCTGAGTTCACTATCCACCACCCAACCTTGGAGATTAAGGAAGCCGGGAAGGAGAAACCACATCAGCTCTCCCACACCCAGCTGAAGGCCTATTGCTTCACTGAACAGCAATATTATGATGCTAACTCAGCTGGTCCAGACAAAAAAGTGTGTGAGGCTGAGTAGTGAGGTTTAATTTCTATAATTACTAACTCGGGCAAGAAATTATCCACCTACCAGGTTTTTTCCACAATAAGTAAGTGCAAATAAGGTAAACAGAGTCACAACTTCAGTTTCATTCTCCCCAAATAACACTACAGTTAGTTTTATACATTTAAAGTGTTTTCTGACCATTAAAAATACGTAAACAAGGGCACTTTATATTTTTAAGGTAGAAAAATTATAAAATTGCTAGCACTAATAATTAAGGCATTTCTCTCTTCATTCCAGCAAGCTTCTTCTCACCCTCCTCCCCAGCAAAGTGCACTAAACCGGCCAGATCACGATGTCCTAATGAAGGCCACACAGAAACAGGGGCTCACTAGCATCCACTTCCAGAGAATATATTCACTTACCCCACATCTTTGCCTTGTAGGCAGTAATTCCTTTTCTAGCCAATTTTCTAGAGAAAACCTTTCTTTTTGACCACCAATAACTGGTTAACCTGCCCAGTACCAATCAAGACCAAATTTCATCTGATGGGATATCAGAAAGATCAGGCCTATTGGACTAGCTTATGTTCAAGGTCGTTATTGTCCAAATCATGATCCATTTTCATACATAAATATATACAGCTTGAACAAGAGACTATAAAGGAGTATATGATTTAACCTCACTATATCTAGAGATTCCAAACATTTATATTTTACCACTTTATATTTCTGGGCATCACATACATTCTTTTAGGGTGTGCTACTCCTAATATGATTTCTAGTTTCCAGATAAGGAAACTGAGGCACCAAAACAGATGTTAGATCTATCATTGCTCTTCACAGTTAGCACAGTTAGGAGGCTACTGCTGACAGTATTAAGAGAGACAACAGAGCAAGTCAAATACTGAGCTGGATTAAACCTTCAAGGTTTCCTAGGTTTATGCTTGATCAAGGAACCACCTTGTCATTCCCACATAATCATGGAGGTCGGTAAACATTTTATAATGTCACCAACTTTAAAGGAGTGTTATCTTTTGACCCTTTATCTTGGTCCTTCCTATTTCAGATCAGCTGTCTGCATATTTCCATGTTTTGAGTATACTCAAGAGCAAGATTGTAAAGAACACAAAAATAAATCAGTCCATAAAGATTATCAGCCTGAATGCCACTAGGAGACAAAAGAAGCTGCCACAAGGAACAAGGGAAATTAACATTCTTTCCTATCCACCTGGCAAGAACTGAGATCAAACTGAACTTGTTGGCAAGCTCTGTTAAAAGTTTGCCTAAAATATTCTGGAGCTACTAGTACCGAGGTTTTCAAGGACCTTTTTATCATTTATCATTCTTCCCCCCACAAACACCATGTTTTGTGAGATTCTCCTTATCAAAGGGCCTTGAATTCTTTCTGAAAAAGAATAAAAAATGAATTAATGGTGGAATGAATAGCAGAATATGTGCAGGCTTTATAATTAGATAGAACTTGGCACTGAATACCACGTTCTGCGCTGACATTAGGCGACACTGAGCAATTTGCTGAGCCTCTCTGAGCCACCTAACCTCTCTGAACCCCAATGTTCTCATCTGTTGAAAAAAATGGATAATAATGCTTTCTCTTATGGTTGAAAAAGAACGTACATAAGGCACTTGGCACATAGTAGACATTCAGTTATTGGTAGTTATTCATTTTAAGCTTCTAATCAGCCTGAATTACCAGTAAGAGCATTCTGTATCAATGTAGCTGCAGTTAAATAGAGAGGGGTGGTGTTTGAATTAGATTGTCTACCTTTATCACATGCAAATAAAGCATTTTATCTAGGCATTTTGGAAATCGTTTGCAGGTGCCCATTTATGATTTTCAAGATTCAATGGACATGAAAGGACTACAAATAGATCAAATACAATGCTAACACCTCTCTGTGCGAAAAAACAATACATGTCATCAATGCCTTTGGAAAGAAAGAAGTTGTTCAAAATTCCTTAATCTAATTCTCTGAGCCTATTAAATGATTTAATGTAATACTCAATCTTAAATTCCAGTTACTGTAAATTTTTTTTAAGAAATTAAAAATTCCTCTATTAGAATGTGAGTTCCTAGACTCAGTCAGTTGCATGATGTTAAGCATACCACTTAAAACCTTCTAGCTATGATTTCTCACACGCCTAATGAAAGGGTTGAAGTAGGTTTCTATTTGAAGTGCTCCCTGTTACCACATCATGCATTTTGTGCATTAAAGATGGGCAGTGGTGGGTGAGGAATACTATTGTAGTGGGAGAGGGAAACAGATAAAAACTAGTAAGTTATTGTCCTGCAAAATTGAAATATGTTATCCAGGTCATGCATTCAAGTTCTAAAATTTCATGGTTCTCACAAGATAAGGATAGTATCACATATATCTTTTTATCTCTTCCCCACCCCATCTCAATATAATACTTTCCCTATAGTAAATATTTAATAATATTTGTCAATGAAGAAACAAACAAATGAACACTTCAAGTTTGTTTTACATCTAATAGCCAAAGTCTAATAGCCAAAGAATTATCTAGGATTGTGCTTTTCTTATATACTTTGATTCCAATGCATGAATACACAACAACCATGATTTGTCTCTGGAAACATCTCCAGGGTAATCTCATAAGAACGGAGGACTCCATGGAAAATAGCGGCGATGGTGATTGATCACAAAATGGAAGAAATGCTAACATTTTCTAAAAAGGAAGCAAATGACATTTTCTGAGTTTCTATTTCAAATGAAATGGCAGTGGAACAATCAGCAAAATGCCAAGAAAATTAATTCAATATGCATGGAAGATAGAACACCAAGCAACCAGCTTCAGAAATCTATATAGCCATGTGGTAGGGACTTAATAGTAAAAGACCAAGGACTTCTGTTTTAGTTTTACACTTACTTCGGATGAAGCCACAAACTTTGTAAACCATGTGATGGATACTTTCTGCTGGATATTTTTAATTTGATCAAATTGTTCTCGACAGTTCCTTTTACCGCATCATGCATTATGCACATTAAAGATGAGCAGTGTGTAGGGAAAACTATTCAAGCGGGAAAGGGAAACAAAAAAAATACATATTATTTTCCTTTAAAATTTAAATAAGCTATCCAGATCATGCTAAACTGTATGATTTTACATGCAAAAAAAAAAAAAGGAAATGAAGTTGGTAAAAATCACATTAGATTCAGTGTTGAGAGTGTTAGCTTAATTACCTTTTGAATAATTCAGTAGATTATCACACCTACAGTGAATTTTATCTTTTAAATTATGTTAAATCAGTAGTCAAATTTTACTTAGGAATTAAGGTAGTGCTTTATTGAAGGCTTCATTTAAGTAAGCTGCATTTCATTGTGGGATTGGAATGAAACTTATTAACATGTTTATACTCCTAGATTTTGTCACCTTTCTCACCTTGCTCAACACCTCTAACAAAGCACTGGCTTGGTCACCCAACTTCATCTTCTTCTTCTTTTTTTTTTTTTAAAGATTTTATTTATTTATTTGACAGAGAGAGACAGCCAGTGAGAGAGGGAACACAAGCAGGGGGAGTGGGAGAGGAAGAAGCAGGCTCATAGCAGAGGAGCCTGATGTGGGGCTCGATCCCATAACGCTGGGATCACGCCCTGAGCCGAAGGCAGACGCTTAACGACTGAGCCACCCAGGCGCCCCTCAACTTCTTCTTCTTTCCTACCCTCTAAGGAGAGTTCCATCTTGCAAGTCTAATGCCCCTGCTTGTATCCCTGGAGATCTCCATCCCTGGAAATCTCCAGGGATACTCTCAGAGTAACTTGTAACTTGAATATCTCCTGGGCACCATCAGTTATAGGTCCTGGATAATACTGATTTCTCACTAGTTGACCCTAGGATGATACAGACCAGTGAGTCGCATAATAATCAGAGTAGCTCCTTGAAGTATTGAATACATCTATTAACTTATCTAATATTCTCTTTTGGATGAGCCAGCATGTGCTTTTAAGTGGCCTATCCAAGTCTTGACTTTGATTCTAAAATATTTCCTGCTAAAATAGCTAAGATATATCAAGGCAAGCTAGGATTCGAAACCCAAAAGAGGTTACTGAATTTGACCAGTAAATAATAATAATATAAGAAATAATTAATAATGCCAGTAAGAAAAGTTTCAGTGGTGGGATATTAGGAATCAAAGTTTAAGCATTTAAGAGACCAGACGGTGAAAAACTAGAGAATGTAGGTGCATTATTCAAACAAATTTGTGGAAAGACATGGAATAAAAGTTGCTAGATGACACAAAATAATGTGTGAGCTTAGATCAGCAAACTATGGCCCACTGCCTGCTTTTGTAAATAAACTTTTATTAAAACACTTCCACCTTAGTTCATGTGTGTATTATCTATGGCAGTTTTTGTATTCTAAGCATAAGCTGAGTACTCACAATAGAAACCATATAGCATACAAAGCTTAAAATATTTATTATCTGTCCCTTTATTTAAAAAAAGTTCAATAAAATCTATTTTAAACTTTAAAAATCTAACAACTACGTTGTGAGCCAAAAGACTCTGATTCAGTTCATATTGTACATTCACACCTCAAATTATTTCACACTTTAGGCTATTTGAGTGATCTTAATTTCACCATTTGGTTGAAGTGATAAATTTAGATAAATATTTTTAGATTATTTACATAATTTTGCATAAATAAAGATACTCAGTTAAAGTATATCCTTGTCTACTTTTACAAATTATTGAAGAACAATATTTCTTTGCACATTTGAATTATAACACTTTTCAAACAAAAACTGGAGTACTATAAAAGAATTTGAGAAGGATGAAGAAAAAGAAGGGGCCTTTAGTGATGTTTTAGATAAGGGAAACATTCGGAAGGAAACTAGAGAATGAATGGGTATTGTCAAAGATCTTTATAATAAAAAATTTCTAGTAACTCCATGTTCATTGCAACATTATTTACAACAGCCAACATATGGAAACGACCTAAGTGTCCATCAATGGATGAATGAGTAAAGAAATTGTGGTATATATATACAATGGAATATTATTCAGCCATAAAGAAGAACGAAATCTCACCATTTGTGAAAATATGGATAGAACTTGAGGGCATTATGCTAAGTAAAATAAGTCAGACAGAGAAAGACAAATACTGTATGATCTTTCTTATATGTGGAATATTAAAAAAAAAAAAAAACAAGCTCACAGAGAGAATAGATCGGTGGATGCCAAGAGGCAAAGAGGCAGGGATTGGGGCAGGTGGGGGGTAGAAGAAATGGAGCTACTGTTTTTGTTTTTGTTTTTTAATTTAAAGAAATTAAATTTAAAAATGTTTAAAAGTCTGGTAACCATCGAATTATCAGCTAATTACGACAACCACAATACTTGCTTCTGTTCACTAAGTGGTGCAACCGGGCCTTGCCACACCCAGATCCTGTGGTCCTCATTGAATTCAGGAAGCCCATTGTCATCTCCAGCCTAGATAGAATGACTACTGCAACTACTACAGTACTTCAGGATGCTGGTATACCCTTTAGTAATGCACTTCTCAATTTGGGGGTGAAGAGTAAACTAAAACTTCTTGGATCCCAGGACTGAAATAGATGAGCAACCCAATAACTTCTGTAAAATTAGGGAGAAAAAAAATCTCTAACTCTGACAGACAATTGACTTATATGACCACACTGGAAAATCTTGGCTCTTCACCCAATTATCAGCTCTAATTCAGTTTCCAAACCCATGGTCTCTTGAATGAAAGAGATGTGTATGATAGGTGTGCATTCTGAACCAGCACCCAATATATGATACTATTTTTCACACAGAAATAATACATGGGTTCAAGGACCAAAAGATAAAAAGAAATGGCAGCTTTCACTCTAAATACCAATGATTCATTATCAAATTTTTTGCCTCTCAGTACTAGAGGTCCCTGAGACATGTTCAACAGGTGCACGAGGTCAAATTATTTTCATAATTATGCTAAGATACTATTTGACTTTTTCACTGTGTTAATATTTGCACTGATGGTAGATAAACCAGAGCCATAGCACCAAACTGTACTAGTAGCCATTATATTTTTCACACCCTTGCACTCACTATATATATATGTATATATGTGTGTGTGTGTGTGTGTGTGTATATACCACATATTCCACAATATTATAGATAGATAGATAGATAGATAGATAGATAGATAGATAGATAGATATTCCACATCTTCCATCTTCTTTATCCTTCCACCTACAGATGGATACTGAGGTTGCGTCCATATCTTGGCTATTGTAAATAATGCTGCAATGAACACAGGGATGCATACATTTCTTCAAATTGGTATTTTGTTTTCTACAGATAAATACCCAGAATGGAACTACTTGATCATATAGTATTTCTATTCTTAATTTTTGAGGAACCTTCATACTGTTTTCCATAATGGCTGCACCCATTTACATTCTCATCCAACAGTACATGAGAGTTTCCTTTTCTCCACGTTCTTGCCAACACTATTTTTTGTCTTTTTGATAATACCAATTTGATAGGTGTGAGATGATATTTCATTGTGGTTTTAATTTGCATTTCACTGATGATTAGCGATGCTGAGCATCTTTTCATGTGCTTGTTGGCCATACGTATATCTTCTCTGGAAAACGTCTGTTCAAGTCTTCTGCCCATTTTTTAATTGGATTTTTTATATTAAGTGGTATAAGTTCTTTATGGTTTTTGAATATTAATTCCTTATTGGATGCATGATTTGCAAATATTTTCTCCCATTCAGTAGGTTGCCTTTTGTTTTGTTGATGGCAGACCAATGTATTTTAAAGTAAGAGAGTATTAGAAGTTTACTGTTAAAAGCATCAGCTTCCACATTGCAACTAACCTGCAAAAACACTACAACTTGCCAAGTTTTAGTGAGTATCAAAAAGGATATTCACAGTTATATGAAAAGACTATTGAAATACTCTCTTTTTCCCAACTACATATGTGTGTGAGGGTAGGCTTTTTACATATACTTCAATTAAAACAATGTATGCAATATTAAATATAGAAATCCAGCTGTCTTCCACTAAGCCAGGCATGAAAGAGGCTTCAAAAATGTAAAACAATGCCACTTTTCTTCTCTACCATTATTTTTCATTAAAAATGTCCTATATGTTAACATGTAATGAGCTAATTATCATTATCTTTAAAGAAGTGATAAATATGTCAAAATTATTTTCAATATAATTTCTTCTTTTTTAATGTTCTTTTTATTATATTATGTTAGTCACCATACAGTACATCCCCGGTTTCCGATGTAAAGTTCGATGATTCATTAGCTGCGTATAACACCCACTGCACCACGCAACACATGCCCTCCTTACTACCCATCACCAGCCTATCCCATTCCCCCACCCCGCTCCCCTCTGAGGCCCTCAGTTTGTTTTTCATAGTCCATAGTCTCTCATGCTTCATTCCCCCTTCTGATTACACCCCCTTTCTTTATCCCTTTCTTCCCCTACCGATCTTCCTAGTTCTTATGTTCCATAGATGAGAGAAATCATAGGATAATTGTCTTTCTCTGCTTGACTTATTTCACTTAGCATTATCTCCTCCAGTGTCGTCCATGTTGCAGCAAATGCTGAGAATTCGTTCTTTCTGATAGCTGAGTAATATTCCATTGTATATATGGACCACAACTTCTTAATCCAGTCATCTGTTGAAGGGCATCTCGGTTCCTTCCACGCTTTGGCTATTGTGGACAATGCTGCTATGAACATTGAGGTGCATATGGCCCTTCTCTTCACTACGTCTGTATCTTTGGGGTAAATACCCAGTAGTGCAATGGCTGGGTCATAGGGTAGCCCAATTTTTAACTTTTTAATGGACCTCCACACTGTCTTCCAAGGTGGCTGTACCAACTTGCGTTCCCACCAACAATGTAGGAGGGATCCCCTTTCTCCACATCCTCTCCAACAA
>NC_048228.1:20187244-20342049 GCF_002007445.2 Ailuropoda melanoleuca | reverse complement strand
TCCATCTTTTTGTGTCTTCCTCAATGTCTTTCAAGAGTGATTTATAGTTTCTACAATATAGATCCTTTATGCCTCTGGTTAAGTTAATTCCAAGGTAACGTATGGTTTTTGGTGCTATTGTAAATGGGTGGATTCCCTAATTTCTCTTTCTTCAGTCTCGTTATTCGTGTCTAGAAATGCAACTGATTTCTGAGCATTGATTTTGTATCNAAATGCAACTGATTTCTGAGCATTGATTTTGTATCTCGCCACATTACTGAATTGCTCTATAACTTCTAATAGTTTGGGAGTGGATTCTTTTGGGTTTTCCGTATAGAGTATCATGTCATCTGCTAAGAGAGACATTTTGACTTCTTCTTTGCCGATTTGGATACCTTTTATCCCTTTTTGTTGTCTGATTGCTGTTGCATCAATATAATTTCTAATGTGGTAAATATCAGTCACTATAACCCATGTAAACAAACGCTCTTTGGGAACTTCAAATTTTTAAAAGTATAAAGAGGTCCTGAGACCTAAAGTTTGAGAACTGCTGTTTAAGAAATTCTTCTCTTTGGTTTCTTAAGCTATAATTACATGCTGTCTGATAATTTCTATCAGTTCCTAGTTGACATGAATAAGGGTTTATAAGATAGCTATAAATTCATATAGGAACTGAATCATAACTTCCAGAAGTTTACAATCTCATATTCATTTTAAACATTTTTATAGTTACTACTTTGTCAAAGCTAATATGGGAAAAAATTAAGAGGCATTTTTTAATAAGTTCCTTAGAATTTATTTCCTTGAAAGCCATCTCCTTCTTATGTATGAGCATATTATGCTAAATATGTCCTCTCTCCATTTAGAACTCAGAAGCATGAGTAGCATGTTATCAGAGCCCACTTAATCTTCACTTAACACATTTATCTGCCCTAATCTCTCCTCACAAATTACATCTTCAGTTCTCTTTATCATTATTATTTCTCATTTCTGGATCTCCTCTAATGTTTCTTTTCTTTTTTAGTTTTTATTTTAATTCCAGTTGGTTAATATGCAATGTCATATTAGTTTCAGGTGTACAATATAGTGACTCAACACTTCCATACATCACCTGGTGCTCATCAGGACAAGTACATTCCTTAATCCCCATCCCCTACTTCACCCATGTCCCTGCCCACCTCCCCTCTGGTAACCATCAGTTTGTTTTCTATAGTTCAGAGTCTGTTTCTTTTCTAAGAGTTCACAAAACAGTAAATTAATTCCAGGTATCATCTCTCCACCACCCTATGGATGGAAGTGATCTATTTCCCACTCTCCTGATACAAAGCCCAAAATAGTTCTGGATTCTCAGTCATCACCACCAGACCTTATCTAATTTTTTTATCATCTTGCAATTTCTATAGTATTCACTGGCTTCCAGATTGCTCTTTTTTACTGACTTCCTAAATTGCAGGTCAATTTTCCACATTTCAAGCAATGTACCTATAAAGGCATCCTCAGTACTATAAGACTAAAATAGGCCGTGAGGGAAAAAGAGTTTGGTAAGAACAAGAATAACACTCAACTGCAATAATTGTATATGTATTTCTGCACACATTTTTAAGAGTTATGAAAAGATATTTTAGTTGTATAAATTCAACCATCAAAAATAATATATAATTTGATTCAAATATTTGATCTTCTTTATCTTCAGGGTACACCAGCCTTTCCAGCATTTTATTATTTTCCCTTTTTATTTATTGCTAGCTTTTTTAGGAAAGAGGGGGATAGGCATATTTTATAAATTATTCTTTTAAAAGAAAAAGTCATATTTCATTGTATTTTTTCTTTCACATACTAGGAATCAGAATGTCTCTTCGTATATTTAGCACTTTTCCATCTAATCAGTCAGTGAAATTTTAAACTTCTCAGTCTCCTCAGGGAAATACAGATCAAAACCACAATGAGATATCACCTCACACAGTCAGAATGGCTAAAATTAACAAGTCAGGAAACAGTAAATGCCGGTGAGGATGTGGAGAAAAGGGAACTTAGTGAGAACGCAAGCAGGTACAGCCACTCTAGAAAACAGTTTGGAGGTTCCTCAAGAAGTTAAAAATAGAGCTACCCTGTGACCCAGCAATTGCACTACTTGTATTTACCCAAAGGATACATATGTTGTGATCCAAAGGGACCTGCACCCCAATGCTTATAGCAGCAATGTCCACAATAGCCAAACTATGGAAAGAGCCCAGATGTCCATCAATGGATGAATGGATAAAGAAGATGAATGGATAAAGAAGATGGATAAAGAAGGGGCGCCTGGGTGGCACAGCGGTTAGGCGTCTGCCTTCGGCTCAGGGCGTGATCCCGGTGTTACGGGATCGAGCCCCACATCAGGCTCCTCTGCTATGAGCCTGCTTCTTCCTCTCCCACTCCCCCTGCTTGTGTTCCCTCTCTCGCTGCTGTCTCTCTCTCTGTCGAATACATAAATAAAATCTTTAAAAAAAAAAAAAAAAAGAAGATGGATAAAGAAGATAGACATAGATAGATGATAGACAGATAGATGATAGATAGATAGATAGATGTGTGTATGTGTGTATTTTTATATATGTATGTTTATATATGTATATGTGTATATATTTACGTATATGTGTGTATATATGTATGTATGTATAAATATGTATACATAATGGAATATTACTCAGGCATCAAAAAGGATGCAACCTTACCATTTACAACAACATGGATAGAACTGGAGGGTATTATGCTAAGTGAAATAAGCCAATCAGAGAAAGACAATTATATGATTTCACTCATGTGATGATCATAAGGGAAGGGAGGGAAAAATAAAATAAGATGAAATCAGAGAGGGAGACAAACCATAAGAGACTCTTAACTACAAGAAACAAACTGAGAATTGCTGGAGGAGAGGTGGGTGGGGGGATGGGGTAACTGGGTGATGGGCATTAAAGGGCACATTATGTAATGAGCACTGGGTGTTATATGCAACGGATGAATAATTTGACTCTACATCTGAAACTAATGATACACTACATGTTATCTAATTGAATTTAAATAAAATAAGTTAAAAAATAAATACATAAAATTCTCAGCCTCTTTGGAGAAGCACTATTAAGGAGAAATAAGCCAGGGGTCACCCAAATTCAAAAACAACTGCATAATTAATTGAAAAAATTTACAGACATTTTCTGATGACACCATAAAAGAAAATAATACAAGAGAAAATTACACGCAAGTATAATCAATATTCCTCTGATTATTTCTAAAATGCATTTATTAAAATGCTTATTCAAGAAATAAACAGAATTAGAAAGGAGAGATTACAATGAAGCATTGTATTAGGTGTTGATGTTCTCAAGAGAAATTACTCCAACTATAAGTCACATCTATTTCTGTTTTCCAGCATCAGTCAGTCAAATGCATTGAACTCTCATTATGATCTGCCCACTACTTCAAGCTCCATGAAAAATAGTTTTCAAGAAGCTGATATTTATATATTTACCTTGTAAAGTTAATGTTGTTAGTTAGAAACCAAGAAAAATAAGAAATTAAAATTCTATGTATTCTAAATTCCTTTGAAAAAATTAGGATAATAAGATTAAGGAGATTCTGATTTAAAATATTCATTATTCATATTAAAAATTCCCAGAAAATATGCTTTTATTATTAAGGGACTACCTTTTAAAAGAAAATCCATTCCCTTTTAAAAGAAAAAAGAGAGAAAGAATTAATGGATATCACTGAGCGAAAATCACTGATTCTGCATTTTTTGTGTTTCAAGAAAAAATAAATCTTTCTAACCTTGGTTTTTGAGACAAGTATCACATATGGAGAAAATTCTCAAATAAACATAATTCAGTTCCCTTTAACTTTCAAAATAACAATACATCCTATGGAGCTTTGCAGATATTACTTAGTCAAGCAAATCAAAGAGTTTATGGTGCATTGTAAAAATCCTGTTTAGAAAATGTATGTAACAAAATAGTTTCTTCCTTCTCAAAAGTTGGTGCTATAATGTCAAACTTCTAATGATCTTTTTCAACATAATGACCAAGAATTATCTCTTGTTCTCTTTATAAAATACCTCCATCCAACTCTCCCCCCATAAATATTTTTTAACGTGGTTAATCCACAAATTTTTCTCTAACAAATTTTTGTTTTGTCTGGATCTGAGTCTTAGTCTTATTGTTAAATCCCCACAATTCAAGATATATTTACTGAGATTCTCAAATATGCAAAGCTTTGGGTTAAGCACTATTAAATCCCTGAATCCTATTGCAAAATCTTGTTTTACCTACATCAATGAATCCATTTCACAGGGCAATTAACTAAAATAACCTTTTAACTGGTCCCTATGACTTCAAATTATTCCTTTCTAACTCTACCTGAAAACTATAGCCAGATGAATTATAGAATAGAAATTTAGTAACTTTATTATTAAAAAAAAAAGCACAAAGCTTCACTTTCCTAAAGAAAGTTCATATATTGTTTTTAGCTATGGAGCCCTTCATTTAAAGAAAATATTTGAAAAAGCCCAATACACAAAACAGATGAAAGCAAAGTTATTTGGGTTAAGGTAGGGAAGGAAGAGCAAAGGATTCATGGGTTCCAAAGATAATGTTTAGACTTCTTGCCTTGCATTGAAGATGTTCCACAAAATAACCTCTGTATTCTTTAGCCACTATCTTCCTCACACTGTCTCCGTTCCTAAAACTTCGGGATCATCCAGACATAGTCATTTTCTCTCAAATAAACTCTAAACGATGCTACCTCTGTCACCTTTGTTTATGCTATTTATCCTACCTGAAATAACTTTCCTCCCACCATTGAACATTTCCGTAATTTCCAACCATCATTTGAGGCCTGGTAAAATTCTGCCTGCTTCCACACCTGTCCTATGCCACAAGAAATAAAGAAAATTCTCTCCTATGCTTATCACATGGACTGCCATTCAGCATTGTGAGGCAATTACATTATGGAAACTTTTATATAGTTTAAGATAGTTTTACTAAGATTTCTATCTACATTAATTTATAAATATCCTCCTGGTTAAATCACTTCTAGGCAAACATTCTAATAGAATCTGTTTCTAAGCTCACATGGCTGTTGTCAGTTTTCAGTTCCTTGCAGGTTGTTGGACCAAGAACCCCTATTTCCTGCCAGCTTTCAGCCAAAAGGCACCCTGTTTCCTGCTGTATGACCTTCTTACATAGGCAGCTAACAACATGGCAGCTTGCTTCACCAAAGCCAACATAGGAGAGAGTGTCTCCTTGCGAGACAGACATTATAATCTTATGTAACATTATCACATACACACAAATCGTGTACAGACCATCACTTTTGCCGTAGTCTACATATCTAGAAGCAAGTTAGGGTCCTACCCACAATCAAGGGGAGGGATTATACAAAGGCATGACTACCAGGAAACAGGGGTCATGGGAGCCATGAGTCTGTCTGCCAATCTGCTAAAATTACTGCATGAGTGAAAGGATGCTTACATTATATTAAGTCAAGAAGGCTTTCAAGTTGGTTCCAGACATCTGAAAAATCTGCACACACATTAGTAAAAGGTGCACACATATTGCAATATAGTTAAGCAGCTTTATCAGTAAGTATTGTCAGGACATGGAAGTATTTTTTAGGACGTATACCAAGTATCTGGCCAAAATTAGGAAGACTAATCTGACTTTGCTCTTCCAGGAGACTGGTTAAGGAAAGGACCTAAAGCCTTGGAAATGGTGAATTCCATGAATGCTATTTACCAATACAACTGGGTTTAGAAAAGACTAATTGATTTAGGACAGAGTGTAGCATATCACTATCAGTGCCTCACAGAGATGTAACTCTAGATATCCAAAAAATGTGTCCAAAAGCAGAGGACCATGATTCTCCATAACTGTAGAGAACAGGGTTCATTGAAAGTCTGGGTCAAACTCAAAGGCTAAAACATCTGATGAGAGAAGATCTGAGGGGAATTCAGAGGAAAAAACAAAGTGGAGAAATTGCCCCTAAAGTGTCATCAAGTCAAGCTCCACACATAATTCAAAATTCTTAATCAAGAAATCTGTCAAGTAATCTCCTCCAGTCAAGTAAATTAAGCAGGAAGACAAAGAGATTGCTTTGGCTAAAATATTATCCAGAAGTGGAACTAGGTATAAAGTCAAGTGCCGATATTTGTTTTCTTTGGCATGTCTCAAGCTTGTTTGTGCATGAGAGCCATCTATTCATTCATCCTTAGGAAGACATACACTAAATATATATCTCGATGGGGCACCTGAACCTAGTCAGCTTTTCTTTAACTTCCCTGATAAGAGAAGAGATTTGGAAATTTTCACACTAGAACACATTGGAAAGGCTACATTAATGTGAGGTCAACAAATTTAGGCAAATATTTTTCTAAAAATGAATTCTCTTGGCTTAAATATTTCATATAGTTTCTCTCCACAGATTCCTTGTAGGAATAGGTTTATGTAAAAGTTTTAGAACTCCATAACCATTTTCCAGAATTAAATCTATGCAAAGGTTATATGGAAAAGACTCATAGAAGTTGATCTATGGGAACGCCTGGGTGGCTCCGTTGGTTAAGCATCTGTCTTCAGCTCGGGTCATGATCCCAGGGTCCTGGGATCAAATCCTGTGCCAGGCTCCTTGTTCAGCGGAGAACCTGCTTCTCCCTCTGCCTGCAGCTCCCTCTTCTTGTGCTCCATCTCGCTCTCTCTCTCTCTCTCAGATAAATACATAAAATCTTAAAAGAAAAAAAAAAGAAATTTATTTGTGGCTGTTTTTTGTTTTTACAGATTTATCTCAAGTGCCTAAAGCAATACTTGGAATAGTAGATGCTCAACAAATATTAGTTTAGTGAATGAACAAAAAAATTAGAACTTGGAGTAATTTCAAAGTTCATGTAATCCAGCTCATGTTTCACTCAGTTTAATGCTCCCACAGTTTCCTAATCTTGTAGAGCATTTTAGAGTTGACAAAGTGTATTATTATATAGCTATATTTTGTTTCATTCTTGACAAAATGCTCCATGATCAGTATTAGTACCTTTAACTTAACAGAAGGAAAAACAGATACCAAAAGTGAAATGACGTGCCCAAGATAACACAGACAGAAGTGGAGTCACCAACTATTTTGTTCCATTAATTCAATTTCATGTACTTGGCATCACTTTAGGTACCCATTTGATAAAAAGCACCTATCCTACTTCATGCCAGCTTGAACCTTCTTCTCTTGGATTATGAAATCATCCATTTGCAGGTAAGGGCAGGATGAACCAAGCAACCTTGAGCAACAGGAAGGACACTGATTTTCTGGAAAAGCTGTCAGCATCCTGGCTGCTCTGTGCCAACCCACTCTGTGTTTGGAAGAACGCCTGCCCTCTGTTCTAAAGATTCTGACAAAGACCTCAGTATGGTAGTTCATATTACCCTAGAACCTCATCAACACGTGGTCAATCTAAAAAAGAAAGACTGGGTGCCTGGGTGGTTCAATCTGTTAAGCGTCTGCCTTCAGCTCAGGTCATGATCCCACGGACCTGAGATCGAGTCCCACATTAGGCTCCCTGCTCTGTGGGGAGTTTGCTTCTCCCTCTGCGCCTCCCCTCTGCTCGGGATATCTCTCTCTCACTCTCTCTCAAAAAAATAAATAAAGTCTTATAAAAAGTTAAAAATTAACAAAAGTAAATAAAAATGAAAGACTATAGTTGTTTGTTAAGACCTTAAATCTAAAGCAAGAATGAAGAGAAGAGCTAAAATATTTTCACAATCACTGCAATCTAGTAGACAATGAATATTACGCTAATTAGTTAAATAATTATCAACTTTGTCAAATATGGGTTTTTTGAAAGCTGCTTTTACTAACACTGTTCTTCTTTCACCCCTAGAAAGCTAGGTGGGGTTCTTGGGACTACAGATCAAAAACAAAAGACAAAACAAAACAAAACCTGTGTTTTAATTGTGGCAACAACATGAAACTAAAAAGAACTAAATTTCATTCAAATGTAATCCAGATGCCAGCTCCCAGGATGTCCACAAGTCTTTGTGGGTCAGCCTGCCCTTTGTTTGAATCTTTTTTCCATTTATAGTAGGACATCCAGAGTTCAGCCCTCTGTTTCTTCAGAAATTCAGGCTAAGGGGGTAGATAAAGTAGATTCTAAACACCTCTGGTTCCCGGTTACTGCTCTGTCATAATTCCCTAACTTTAATGCATGTTGTAACTTTTCCCTATTCTGTTGCTCTTTTGAGACTACCCCAGTACTAATCATAGGGTGCCAACAGAAGTCAAAGTTTATTAAAGGTTTAAGGCAAAAAAGTACTGCATAGGAATTTAAAAACTTAACATGGATGCATCCCTAAATATTATTTGGGAGGGTTCTTTTTGAGCTTTATTTAAAAATGTTATCATTTAGTACATAATCTTCTGAGACTTGCTCTCATCATGTTTCTAAGATTTATCCATATAGTTGCTGCTTCAACAGTAATGATAATGTTCTCATTCTTAGGCTGGGTGGTGAGTTCACAGCTGTTTGTTTTATTATTATGTTCAAAAATTAAATATCATTATAGATTATTTCATATGCATCAAATATTGCATCTTAAAAACATTTTAACTAAATGTTAGCCACCTTGGTTCTTAAAATTCCAACAACTATTAACACTCCAGGAACTTCTCCATCCAACTTCATCTGTTCCATGGGGTTCAGTAGAAGACTAGGTTACTTGGCTCCAATCTCCTTTCCTTCCTCTTCTCAATTGCTTTCCTCTAATTGCAGCTCTTAATCTTTGGGTTCCTGTTACTAATTCTTCTAAATGTATTATTCAATATTAACCTGTAATAAACAAATCCAAATCCCAAAATCACAGAGGTTTAATTCAAAACTCTTGTTCGTATAAAATCCAGAGCTGAAGTTCCTGGCCAGGAGATCTCCTGGGCAGCTCTTCCAAGTAGTCAGGTTTCAGGTTTCAGGCTCTTTCCACTGTGTGTTCTACCACATCAAATTCTTTCCCTTCCTGCTATGTGATTGGGGGAAAGAGCAAAAAAGATTGTACAGTGACTTTTTATGGTAAGGCTTGGAAGTGGCATGCATCACTTCCACTCACTGTCCATTCAAAGAGTTCAGCGACACAGTCCACCCAGACTCCAAGGACAGCTGGGAAATGTATGTTTTATTGTGTGTCCAGGAGAAAAATTAAACAGTTTGGTAAGATCGTTGTATGGTCTCTGGTCTTTTGCTTCTCCACCATGCTCAGACTACTGTGGGAGACTGGGAGGCAGAAGGTAGGAAGTACAGATAGATAGATAGATAGATAGATAGATAGATAGACAGATAGAAAGGGGTGCCTGGGTGGTAGAGTCATTAAGCGTCTGCCTTTGGCTCAGGGCCTGAGCTCAGGGTCCTGGGATCGAGCCCCGCATCAGGCTCCTCCTCTGAAAGCCTGATTCTTCCTCTCCCACTCCCCCTGCTTGTGTTCCCTCTCTCGCTGGCTATCTCTCTCCCTGTTAAATAAATAAATAAATCTTTTTTTAATTTTTTTTTCATTTTTGCTTAATCATTTTATTTTTATTTTTTTATTTTAATATTTTTTTATTATATTATGTTAGTCACCATACAGTACATCCCTGGTTTCTGATGTAAAGTTCGATGATTCATTAGTTGTGTATAACACCCAGTGCACCATGCAATACGTGCCCTCCTTACTACCCATCACCAGTCTATCCCATTCCCCCACCCCCTCCCCTCTGAGGCCCTCAGTTTGTTTCTCAGAGTCCATAGTCTCTCATGCTTCATTCTTTTTTTAAAAAAAAGATAGATAGATAGATGATAGATAGATAGACAGACGGATATTTCACATACAAGTAGAATATCAGGCTATTTTCTATATAAAACAGAACTCTTCATATGAGTGAATCTGCCACAACCATATTATGAGGATAGGGGGCATTCTGAGATAATAACAGAAGTTTTCCTTAGCAACACTTGTTTTGACACCGACATTCTTTATCATAGGAAAAAAGATCAGAATGAGAAGTCAGCTGAGGTTCTGAACCCATTTATTTTTTCAATTCGTTTCAGATTCAGTTGCCTTAAAAACCAAGAGAGGACTTTAAGAGTGAAAAAGGTATCCTGAATTACAAAAAGCTTGGTTTTGCAAACAAAGAGTCACAGCCTGGAGGACTAATATGGAGTTTGTGCCACAACCTTAGAGTATAGGAAATTTTATCATGAAGAAAGAGAAGTTACGTCAACTCAAAAGGAGGTCACATCATCCATTGAATAGGAAAGGAAGATATGAAGGTGACTTACTAGAGTCTAAATATTGGTGGCTACTTGAGAAAAGATCTAGGCTCCATCTCCTTAGGTAAATAACAGTGGGGAGAATGACAGAAGTGAAGGAGGCATCTCTGGATATACTGACAGAAATCTGAGATAAGTGTGAAGGGATCCCAGAACAGAAGGATCATTGCCTGGCTATCAAGAGTGTAACCCAGGAGCTGGGTAAAGAAGTCCCCCATCCAATACTGCACTTGAAATAGTAGTGGCTGAAGGGGATGCCTAGATGGATAAGCTTGCAAGCTTCCTCCTAAGATTTTAAGCACTCTAGAAAGGTGTGGATGCAGCAGCCAAGAGTTCCCTAGCAACCTTAGCAAAGTGCAGACAAGACTGAGAGTCGAGAGCCCAAAAAAGGCCTTGCAGTGGGAATAAGAACTGGAGACCATGATGAGGTGTGAATTTAGTATCAGGGACAGAAGCCAACATCCAAGACCAGGAGAAATGAGTGACACCTCCATGGAAGCCAAAATACAGAAGGTCCAGCAGGCCAGCTGGCCAGCTCCTAATGCCAGAAGGAAACACAAGATAACCACCATCACCACCTCCCAAGAGGGGCAGAATTACAGAATTATAATTAACTAAGTTGTTGCCCAAAAGAGACTTTTATTAAAAGTTTAACTGGAAGTGCTAATTACCTTAAATTGGCAACCATGAGTTGTCCTTCATTATCAAAAAATGGGGACTTGAGTCAATTTATGTTAATTATAGGAAAACAAAGAATATTGGGGGTTTTTTTTTGCACACTTAAGTTGTCAGTTGTAACCATTTACAACTTTATCTTTTCTTTAAACAACCTTTTCTTTTTGACGGTGTATTGTGTTTTAGGCCCTATGCTAGGTGCTAAGAATACAAAGATTAATAAATCTAAGTTCCTTAACTCCTTTTATAGTCCTATAGTGGAGTGAGTATGTTAGCTAGACTACAGGACCTGTTGTATCTGAATATTTGTATGAGAATACAAATATCCTTAAACAGGGGCTTAAGCAATAAAGAAGTTTATCTTGATCACACCATGGTCTAACTATAAGCAGTTCAGACTAGATATGGTAGCTCCACAGCATCAAGGACATAGGTCTCTTCTGCCTTGTTGCTCTACCAACCTGGAGTGTTGCCCATATCTGCACGGTCAAAAGTGACTCACCATACCCAGATTCCAGTAAGTGAGGAAGAAAAAAGGGGTAAGGGAAGAGTCTTTAAAGAGTTACCCATGTCTCAGAAGTTACCCATGCCATTCTATACACAAAGCACTGGCAAAGAGCTCAGTCACATGGCCACACATACTGAAAGAAAAGCTGGGAAATGTTCTCACGGGCAGCCATATATCTAATTAAGTCTTTGTACTACATGTGGACAGACCAGACACCAGGAGACAATTGTAGCGTTTACTTTAGTCTGCCTCTCTGACTTCTCAAATATGCCTGATACGTGATCCAACAAGAAAAGACACTAACTTCTCAGATGAAATAGAGAAAGTACAGAGGGAGGGAACAGCATGCCTAACAGGGAGGCCTTCGGAAAAGAACTGATGCTTGAACTGAGTCTCATACGGTGAGTAGAAGTTCACTAAGAGGACTGAGCAGAATAAAGGCATTTAGAGTGAAGGAAAATAAGAATGTATGCAACATAACAGAAGTAGGAACTTTGCAGTTACATTTAGGGAATTGCAAAAAATTATATGAGGTTAAAACATAAGGAGGAATCAATGGAGGTAAGATTGGCTAGATATAAAGAAATCAGATAATAAACAGTCTTCTATGGCCGAGAAGGATTTTGGACATTGTTCTGCAGGTAAAAGGGAAATGCTGATGAATTTTAAGTAAGAAAGTGACATAATCATATTTATATGTTTAAAAGATTGTTCTTGAAACAATGCAGAGAATAAATAAGCCTAAAGAATGGAAATAAGATTTAGGAGACAGCTGCCAAATGTACAAAAACAAGATTACAAGGGTATATCTTATGGCAACACCCATAAGAAATGAGCTTCACGTGATGGATTCTTTTTTTTTTTTAAGATTTTATTTATTTATTTGACAGAGATAGACAGCCAGCGAGAGAGGGAACACAAGCAGGGGAGTGGGAGAGGAAGAGAAAGAAGCAGGCTCCCAGCAGAGGAGCCTGATGTGGGGCTTGATCCCAGAACTCCAGGATCACGCCCTGAGCCGAAGGCAGACGCTTAATGACTGTGCCACCCAGGTGCCCCTAAGGGATGAATTCTGTACAATGTGGCAATTAACTGGCAGTAGAAGTGAAGAGGCAGGAAGATTACTGGAAGCCTAGGTAGATGCAGCTTAAGATAGAGAATTCAAAACGAGATGCTGATATCTTGAGTTTGAAGGTACTACAGATTCTAAGAAACATCCAAGTTAAAGAGACAAATACTCATTTTAAAAAATAAGGATTTGGAGCTCAAAGAGGAGGTCTGAACTGAAAATGTATATTTGGGAGTCATCAGGGTGATATGGTACTTGAAACATTTGCTATCAATCAATGAAAATACATAACTTGAGAAGATATCTGAGAGTGGAAGGTTGCTTAGTATGCAGTGCCACGTAGTATTAGAGACACTGTAAAGCATTTCTGGAAGTCAGATTTCTAAGTCCTGGTCCACACAGGTAGTTATTATATTCAAATATATTAAAAGTCAGCATAATTAGGAGCTGACAGTAGAATCCGTAAGAAGAACAGATTCTGTTGTGTTGTGTTATGTTAGAGGAGAAAGAGAACTTTAACGTAATTGTTAAAATAAAGTGTGAGTCCGAAGATCTGGACGCAAATCCCAGGTTCCTTACTGGCAGACTGACCGTGGGCACAGAGAAAACAGAGCTTCATAGAGAAGGAAGAATCATGTGCAGAAAGAAACAATGACAGGAAGTTGAAAGAAAACACTGTATTTCCAACATGTTCTTAGTTACTGGCTTTTTTCAGAATTCTTTCATTCTTACCTTTGAGTTCCATGAACCACCATTGTAATTTCTAATAGATTTCCCTTTTCCTCTTAGTCCAGAGTAAAATGATTTCCTCCTTGCAACAATAAGAACCTAATACACAGGTACAATAACTTTTCAGAGAGAGAAATTTTATTTTCTCCTACATGGATATGTGGCTGGTCTTAGTCCAAGGCTATCCTTTTGGATTCAAGGCAGGGGAAAAGGAAATGTGAAGAGGAAAGTGGGTAGGAAAAACTAACCCTAACTGTAGCAAGATGGTTGTAACAAAGATGGTTAGTTATCACCCCATATGCATTACTTCCCTCAGTAAGAAACACACATTCGAATTGATAATTGGTTGAAAGCACTTTTGCAGTCTCCCTTGTAGTCAGGCATGACATGTGACAAAGTTCTGGATAATGAGATATAAGTGGAAGATGATGTGGAACTTCCTAGAAGACTGCAGAAAGAAGACTAACTCACTTAGAAAATACGCCCTTGACCTTTTTCCCTTCCTCTTTCCTGCATTCTGGGCAGCTGCCAAGAGGGTAGGAGTTCCAGCAGCTATCTTGGACTAGGAGATGACCTTGAGAACAAAAGCCATCCACAGGACGGTGGAATAGCATGGCAGAGTCCAGGTCTCTAATGACCATCGAGCCACCATAAAAGCCCTGCACTCTTTTCTCTGTTTTATTTTTATATGGAGAACAAATAAACTTCTATCCTATTTAAGAAATTTGGGGTTTGCTGTCATATGCAGTTAGACTTCACTGTAGCAGATACTTTAAAAAATCAATATACCTTTGTATAATTTATACAACTCCAATTCCTAATATTACTACCACATTTACCACAGTAAGTATTTTCTTAAACTAAAACATTATTATCTTCCTTACATTTCTTTGCAGGAGAAATCGAAGTGATGAAGTGGGAAAAAATCAGCCAGAAAATTAAGAATCCTATATTTAGATACTAATTATATTACTTTATTAAGTCATAAAACTTTAGGCACTTTTTTAAAAAAACTTTAAAATAAGGGACTTGAACTATAAGATCTCTAAGATCCTTTTCAACTGCAAAAACTTGTATGTTTTGCTTTCATCACAGGGTTATTGAAAAGATCAAACATAATCATTTAGCAAATACATAGCTCTCTGCCAGGCAGCTTGCAGATATTAATCTAATCAACATAACAAACCTATTAGTTAGGTGCTTACCCATTTTACAGATAAGAAAATGGAGGTATAGAGAGGTTAAATAATTTGCCCAAAGTCACACAGCTTATATTTGTCAGAAACTGGATTCAAACCCAGGAAGTCTGACTAGGTCTCTGATCTGAACACTACCCCACCTTGCTTCAAATAAACAGAGCAGTAAATAAGTTCTACTTAAGCAACTGACTATAGTTACTCATGTGCAAACTACTCAAAGAATCTAACCAGGACCTGTCCATTTTATTTATAAAATGTTTCTTTGTTTTTTAAAAGATTTTATGTATCTATTTGAGAGAGAGAGAGAGAGCACAGAGGAAGAGGGAGAAGCCGACTCCCCACTGAGCAGAGAGTCTGAAGTGGGGCTTGATCCCCAGGACTCTGATCCTCAGGACCTGGGATCATAACCTAAGCCAAAGGCAGCCGCTTAACTGACTGAGCCACCCAGGCACCCCTATAAAATGTTTCTAAATGTAATTTCTTCCAACCCTTTATTCTCATTATTGGCAGGAAGCTCTTAGTGCAACAGAGATTTTAGAAGGGTGCCTGCAGCATGCTCTGAACTAGACAGGATGCACTGTTTCCCTGTGAAGTAATTCCCCTGAAGAGATTTTCTCAGAATAGCCTGCAGAGGTTATATGCTCATTCTTTCTAATACATAAAATTTTTATTTTAAATAACTACATAAATGAATAAATAAACCATTGCCTATCATTACTTCAAGCTGTGGCGCACCGTCGATCTTGCCACCGCCATGCAGCAGATGGGCTGCGCTCTGGCAACCCTGATGCCGCACTTCCAACTATCAGGGGCTCCTGCCCCTATTTCTCCTCACTTCTTTGGCATGTGAATATTGGGTTTCACACAGAAATGCAAAAAATGCCTTTAAGTTCATTTCTACATGAAATACAATATATTTGCCAGATAAGCTGGACCTTCATATTATTCATAAATCAATTATGTTTATCCTTAGCCAAGAAAGTACTAAAATCTTCTTTCCTCATTTTGAAATCCAATCTGATAGTCACAGTAATTATGTTGCCTTTCATATGAATCATTGTCTCATACCGTAATCGTAATCGTTAGTACTATGACTGATGCATTTTCTGCCTTATAGTATTTGAAATGATCATTTCACTTGTGGTAGGACTTGGAGAGTTATTGAAGTAAATCCTTTTATTCACTAGACTTTCCTCTTTTTTTTTAATCTCATCTTCAGTCTCTTTGTTCAGATTTTACACCAAAGTTTGCTGAAAGCTATAGCAAGCAGAAGAAGAACAAACCATTAAATCCTACTGAAGCCAGCAAAGCCATAGAAATGGATGGTGAAGCCTCTCTCTCCACCACTTTTTCTTGATCTTGCCTTTCCTACCAGAGTCATACCATACCAGTCCTCTTATTTTCCCCTTTCATCCCTCTAAAATACTGCTGTGTTAATAGTATGTGCTGAAACACTTTGAAAATATTGAAGTCTTTATTTCTGGTCATTATCCAAATATACACAAATAAATGTTATTTTCTGGGTATTATATTCATCAGCATTTTGGAGGAGCCCCATTTAAAGACAGATGTCTGTTGTCCAGGCACCCACAATAACACATTAGTCCATGCATATTAAAAAGGTGTCATGGGATCATCTCTGGTTCAGATCCTCTGGAATGTAAGGTTTGTCCTGGGATTTTGCCCTGCTGCCCTTTCCACATTACATGCTCCACTGTCAGGATGAGTGGAAACAGGTGGAACCAGCACAAAGAGGAGCATCTGACTCAGAATGCCAACCCCCAGGTGGAATGTTAAGGAGATGCAAAAGCAAGAGCCTTTGTCATCGCTATAAGAAAACATCATTTAAAAAGGCGGGGGGGGGGGGGGGGGGGGGGGCTGTGGTGGACAACGGACACTTGCCGCTGCATATATTAGTGAGGCTCACTCCAGGAAGAAACTCCTTTCCATGGCCACAGCCACAAGAGGATTCTATTTCATTCCTTTAGGAGGAGTTGTTTACATTATACTCCATTTAACAGCTATCCCTTGCCTAGGAAACTGACTGAAGCTTATCCTCTCTTTGCATTTGAAGTACTGGGCTTTTCATTTTAAAATATTAGGTATGAAATTCCATCCTCATAATGAGAAGAGCCATTTATTGAATGTTTACAATGTGTAGGACACTGCTAAGAACTTTACAGTTGCAATTCCATTTGAAACTTAAAACAACCTTTTGAGGTAACTATTATCAACCCTTCTTTTGTAGATGAGGAGATAAAACATCACACAAATATTAAAGGGAAGATCCATTTCAAAACCCAGACTTTGGGAACTCCAAAACCCATGTTTTTAACTAACATCTCTTGCTGTTATTTGCTTTTGCAATCATACATGTTTTGCCCAAGAGCTACACCCAGTTTTTTCCCCATGTCATAGCCAGCATGTCTTGCTGTAACAGGTTGGTTTTTAGAAACTTCTTTTTTGCTTTCCATTTTCAATGTTCAAGTGCTGTTTTGCTTCTCTTTTAGTGGAGTTAGACTAAGTACAGAATAATGACAACATTATCCAAAAGCAGAATATGTTTTAAATGGTTGAATTTCGATCATTTTCTTTATCAACACGCACATAAAAAGATCCAAAACTAGCTGGATTTTTATATTAGCTGAAGATGATCCTGCATTTTGTAAAATACTGTTTTCATAAGATGCAGAATGACAACAGAGCAACAGAGCCCCTGGTCTTAAAAGGGGTAAGTCAGTCATCCACCCCTCCCCCACCTTGGCTTCTTATATGGAGCTGCCATGACATCTAGTGGCCAAAGATTAGGGGAGCTATTCTTAATCCATAAAGCATGTAGGAGTTCCAATTTAGAAACACATTTACAATATTACATACCTAGTAAAATTTTAAATTAATACAGTGCTTCACAATTTTCAATTCACTGTTGTATCAATTACTGGTTTGTGGACTTGAATGCAATGTCCTTCCTATATTTAATTTTTTTAAATATTTATTATGATTATTATGCTAAAGCCATGGTTTACTCTGAGTACAGGAATGAATCATAGGATTTGATTCTTTGTGTTTTCACTTCCACAAGAGCAATAATTTCTTTAGATTAAATATCAATGGTTAAATCAAACTAAAATTTTAAATGAGAGTCTAAGAAACAAGTAATGCATTTGTATTATCTCAAGTAAATTAAATGATTAGCATACAAGTCAATTCTCTGTCTTTTGCTGAGTTAATTGAAGGGTGATTTTTGTCAAATTAAAAAATATTTAATGCCACTATAGGAAGAAATAGAAGACCAGATATTTTTTTTAAAAGAAAACAGCTAAAAATGAACAGCCTGTGGCCATTTTACATTTCAAAGTCATATCCTCTAGTAATTAAGTTTTCTGTATTTTAAGCTAAAATAAAGTAATTCATGGAAACCTCCACATGCAAATGATCAGAAATAATTTTTTAAATATTCTTTCTAATGTAATTTCTCAACCTAAAAAATGCCGAAAGCAGAGTCTGAGAGAAGTCTGATGCGTGAAAGGTTTACTAAAGATTACAACCCCAGGAGCAAGAAGTGAGGGACAAGAAGGCAAGAAGGGACGAAGTGCACAGAAATTAGGGATAGTCAATACAGAGTTGCAACATGGAGTCAAACACTACTGAGTACAATGAGGTGTTAGATCTCTGGAACCTTCTGAAAAGACTTATGTAATGTACTGTATCTCCAAAGCATCTGCTGGAAGAATGAAAGAGTAAAGCATTTTTCTGTCAATACACATCCCACATTGGTCAAGATTTGCCCCATTAAGTCACAAACTCCCACACTTTCAGGTTGCTCATGTGTGTTCAAGCATCCTAAGATATAGGCATTAAAGAAGGTTCATATGGGTTGAGGCAAGGCACTACTGGCTACAAATACACAAAGCAGGCAAAGCCTATGCAGAACTGATCCCTGCAACCATGACTGGAATGAAAGATGAGGCTGAGTGGACCCAGAGTGGCACACAAGGGATGCCCAATTCATATATATATATATATATATATATACACACACACACATATATATGTGATTATATATATTATATATAAGATTATATATATTATATATATAATATCTGTGTTGTGTTCATAATAAATAGGTTATTCAGATTCATTGATAGGGATACTTTTATAATTTATGGACATTATTAAATATGTTGATTAACTGATGTAATCATCACTATGGCCAAGGCACAGCAGGAGTCAAATCATAAAGAGATCTTGAATTAGCAGTAAAATCCATTCGTCTTCATTGGCAATTATTTTAGCAGTGTCAGTCGAAATAATGTTCATAGTAGGAATTGTTACATGAAAATATTTTAATCTTATAAAAAGCCTACATTTAATCAATTTTCTCAATGTGAATTCCTGATATGGTGGGAATAACTGACTCCCAGGAAAAAAACTCTGCTAACCTTTCATGGATGTCCCAAGAGCAGATGTTTTCCAGAAAGAAGAGAAATATAAAACGAGAGTGAGAATAGAAGAAAATTAAAATTCTCCTTCAAATAATGAAAAAAATTTCCCAAAAGATAAATTTGGATTTTGCTTGCCAAAGGAAGACTGGTATTTTGTGTGCCCTCGTAGTGCTCAAACTGATCACTTTATCATCCTCAAAAAGTTAAACTTTTGTTGGGTACTTTTCTTCATTACAGCTATCAAATTGCATTCAAGCTAAGTCAGAGACTCAAATGTAAAAATAAATAAAATCATTAAATTCCTTGAAGACAACATAGGTGATTTTTTAAATAATCTTTAAGATGAGGAAGGTTTTTTTAGCCAGAAATCTTAAAAGATGAGTAAATCTTCTTACTTCAATGGTAAGACCTTATATGGTACAAAGAAATGCCAAACAAAAAACAAAATCCTTGTAGCATTTATGACAGACAAGTAGTTAACATCTGTAATATTAAAAGAGCTCTAGCAAATAAAAAAAAAAAGATGAACATCATAACAGAGTATACCAAATAACCTGAATATACAATTAAAGAACGGAAAAGTAAAATATTAGGTAACATGAAAATATACCAATAACTAACATTTATGGAGAGTAAGTTTACTAAGAAATGTTGTAAGAACTTTAGATGCATTAATTCACTTAATCCTCAAAACAATCTTACAAGGTTAGTATTATTATTATCACCATTTTGTAGATGAGTCAACCAAAACATTGAAGATTAAATAATTGGCACAAGGTCAAAAAGCGGTTAAGTTACAAAGCTAGGATCTGAACTCACATAGTCAGACTCCAGATCCTGGGACCCTAACCAACTGCACACCTTCATTATTAATCCAAAATGCAAAAGCAAACAATGATTTACTGCTTTCCACCTAGTCAACTGATAATGATCTTAAAGATTTTCAGCCCTCTGGACACTCATAAATTGGTGATAAGAGTGTCAATTAATACAATCTTTCTGGAAGACACTCTAGCAATATACATCAATGTACAACGTCATCTGTGTCCCTGACACCCTTCCTCTAATAGTATATCCCAAGAAAACAGAGAATCAAACAGATGTATAAACAAAAATGTTCTTCAAAGCGTTATTAATAATAGGAGGAAGAAGGAAATGGAAACAACTATAATGTTCATCAGTGGAATAGTAGTTAAATAAATTAAAGGATAGCCATACAATGAACAAATACACAGCCTTAAAAGGGTGATCTATGTGCTGACATGGAGAGTTCCGAAGAACACTGAGTAGAAATTCTAATGACAAAGCAGGATATAGACAATGCTTTTCAGTATTTTGCTGTCTTATATCATGAGAGATTTTACACAATCCACAATTAGAAGTGGCTCACTGAGTCAACAATTCTCAATTGGTTAGATAAGAGGAGCACAGTCTTCTCATCTCAGTTCTCAGTTATGAACCACTGATGTATAGTATGAGCATACACATAAAGATATACATATATATTTATTTATACATACAATCATATCACTCTGTATGTGCATGTTTGCCAAAAATTAATCTGAATGGGTTGTTTGAATTTTCTATGTAATTGAATATTCTCTATCAAATCGGAAAATAAAGTCATTTTCACCTGCAAAAAGAATTAATGGTTTTGATATGTTATTGTTAAGCTGAGGAAAACAATCTTTGTTTCCCCCCAGGTCATCTAAGTTTATAGACACCTTATGACCAGATTTCTCTTCTTTTATCTGCTGGGTTACTTGTGGGCCTTCAGATAAGGGCCAATATATATGTAAAATGAATGCTTCCGTTATCAATGACACCATAAATATTAAGGTTGAATACTGAAAACACAGAAGAAAGAAATGTTGACCTGCTTTGTGACTTTCAAAGAGCCAACTTCCTCCTCCCACAAGAGGTAACTCCTTACATTCCTTACGGCTTTAGCAGATCCTTGCTCCCTGGAGGAAAAGCAGAGTGCACCAAACTTCAGGAACCAAGGCCTCCCTTACACATTAAGAAGTCAATAACTCACTTCTACCAAGATTAGATCATTGATTCCAACGTGATCTTCACAAAAGTGTTTAATGCCAGCGCCCTCCCTGCTAAACCACTTAGTATAGTTAAGTTCTTAGGACATATCCTCCCAAGAGAACAGCAGAGTAGATTCAAGTTAAGAAAGCTAAATCAACTCATCTTGGTCAGTAGCTCAGCTACATGGCTTCTGAAAAAAAAAATTCTATGTTGCAAAATGGGAAATCCTGTACCTTGAACCATCCCCCCCATTTCTAATGAATGTAATAGACCCTGTAAAGCTCCTGATGTAGGATTAGGAATCAGAAATCACGTACCATATGAAAACAGAGCTACATAAAAACATGCTACAATAAACCCAATGAAAATCCAGAGCAGAAGGTTCTTTCTCAAAAGTCAACAATTTTTTTCTGTGGAAATATGCATTACACACACACATATACATACACACACAGAGAGAGATGGGATGGGGGAGAGACAGAGAGAAATTTAAATGGCAAGGGGTGCCTAGGTGGCTCAGTCGATTAAGCATGGAACTCTTCATTTCAGCTTAGGTCATGGTCTCAGGATTTTGACACAGAGCCCCCATCATGCTCCACACCAGTGTGAAGCCTGCTTAGGCATGGAGCCTGCCCCTCCCTGCCATGGGCTAGCTCTCTTTCTCTCTCAAAAATAAATAAATAAATTAAATAAATAAATAAATAAATAAATAAATAAAATTTTAACGATTTAAAATGGCAAATAAATGTGGAAGTAAAACATTCCTAAAATTAAGAACAATCTCCTTTTTAGGAAGTTATGCATAATTCAACAGGGTTTAGTAAGTCATTTAGTAATGACCCTCATTTAGACAAAAATTCAATTGCAATACAATAGCTATTTACTAAACATAATTTTATTCTACATGTAAAAAAAATCACTTAGTCTTTAAAGCAAATGATCTAGAAACAGATGTGTGGGGGCACCTGGCTGGCTCAGTGAGTGGAGTGTACAACTCTTGGTCTTCGGGTTGCGGGCTTGAGCCCCACATTGGGTGTAAGATTACTTTAAAAAAATTAAATCTGAAAGAAAGAAAAGAAAAGAAGAAAGAAAGAAAGAAAGAAAGAAAGAAAGAAAGAAAGAAAGAAAGAAAGAAAGAAAAGAGATGTGTGGCTGAAAAGATCTAATTCTAAATCCAGGTCAGAGTTTAGGTTGTGATTTCATGATATATACCTATTCTGGGTAACACGTATTACTAATAGCAATTTGAGAGGTGAAGAAACGGAGACTAATAAATATTAATTGACTTGCTTAAAGTCAAACAGTAAGTAAGTGGAAGGACTGGAACTAGTGCCTACATTTTGACTTTCAAGTCTGATTTTCTTTTTTGCTGCATCATGTTTGCTCCGAGACACTACAAAGATAAGTTTATCATTCAGCGTGGCTGAGAAAGAGTCATTTATTTAATTTTAAAATATATAAGAACACATCATATAATTTCTTCAAGAGAAAAATAATATTAGTAGGTTAGGAATATTATTCATTACATAGAAAGTTGTTGATGCCTTTGAGTGAGTTTAATTACTAAAATAGTAAAAACAAAACAAAACCTACCGCTATGGGTTTATTCATCTACATAAATCCTGAGGATAGTAGAGAAGCTACTCTGCTGAGGCTTCACATTGGGGCATTAGGTGACAATGAAGAGGGACATGGGACCATCAGTTTTCCCTAGGCAACAGGTCCCAATTTAACTATAAAATAGAATGTGTGAGTCAAATACAAGATTTCTAACAAGCCTGCCCTTTGAGGGATAGATGAGTGTGGGGATGTCTATTAAAATCACTGGAACCATGTTGGGAAAGGAGCTTACTTAGCAAAAACAGAAATAATCATGCTTGGAAAAGAAAGGACTACTCTGGCTTGCAGGAGAGATATTGCAATATTCGCAGGCTTCAAAGCTATATGAAGTTCCTATAAATGGGAGACATGGCAGGACATCAGAACTTGCCAGAGCAAAAAGATTGGCTTAGAAAGCTGTAGAGGAACAATTACAACAGCTACTGAGAAGAGTTTGTGCGCCATCCCAAGATCTGCTGAGGAAAGAGAAAGACTTGAATAGGGATTCTAATAATTACCCTGCTGCTACTCAGAGCCAAAGGTCAGAGTGAAACTTATGCTAATGTAATAACTAGGTCTATAATTATAGTATGTCAGGTTGACACATGTCTCTAATTCACATGGTCTATGAACCATGTTTCTCCCATCTTGCTACCCCACAATCCCCTAGAGCATTTTCCCCTTTTGCCTGGATGAAGTTGGGCCACAGACACATCTGTTTTTCAGCTCATTAGAAATGCTGTAAGACCAAAGCCCAGAAGTATCACACCTAACCTCTCCTATATATGCAATAAGAATTTAAACACGTGGACGTGTCCAGCTCTGAGAAAAAAGCTAGTGTGCTGTAGTCCTCAGTTTACTGTGGCTGCAATCCCATTATTAGAGAAGGAGAGAACAATTTTTGGTGGACAATCAATGGTCTCTATCAACTAATCATCTTTTATTTTCAGTTTTACATTTTTATTCAGATGTCCATCATTGTAGCCACCCCCCCCCCAAGAAAACTAGAAGTTTGGGAAAGAGTACATTTAATATATGCACATGATTCCTACAGTCTTTATGTATGTAGTATATAATCCACGGTGCAAGTTCAGTTTTTCCTCAATAAACTGCTTTGTTGTATTCATGAAATTCTAAGTTAGAAGAAACCCATAATATATTCCTTGGGTGAGATGTGTGAACCAATGCCAGGACATCAAGAAGAACCCCACATAAGGAGCCTCTAAACTTGCACATAAAGTACATTGCTGCAGTGCATCTTTATAAGCTTCTCATCTTTGGTCATTAGCTTGTACACATCAATGAAAATTTGTGGGAAACACTGATTAAAAGAACAGATTACACTGATAACTGAACACTTCTTCTGTGAAAAAGGAGATCCAACACAAACAATCCCCAATTACACAAAATACCCAGCTGAAAAAGTTCCAGTTATATCTAGCATATAGCTGCTTTACTAAGTTCAACCATTGGAGTGTTGATTTTTATTAAATTCCCTCAAATAAATTATGTGCACAGACTATCCTCGAGACAAGAACAAAGTATGTATAGCCCTTCTAAAGAAAATCCTTTCAGGGTACTGTGTTAAAAGCCAACAAATTGGAATTTTAATACTTAAAAGTTTCAAAATGTGGCTGGGTCTATAAAAATTCATATTGGCTTGACATTTTAAATGCCTTGACATAACTTTCTTAAAACAGCATTAATTAAATTTAGTGAAATAATTTTAAATTGTTGCTTAACATTAAAAAGAATCATCGAGCTTTACATCAGAAGCCGGGGATGTACTGTATGGTGACTAACATAATATAATAAAAAATCATTAAAAAAAAAAAAGATTCCTTTTTCAACAAGTTAATTTGGTGTCACAGAGATGCAATTTTAAAATTGCCTCCAACATTTAAGAGCTAGTGTTAAGGCCTCCAACATTTAAGAGTCTACTGTACAGTCCTATTGTGTTTTAAATTACATTTTAATGAAATTATCCTACTGAATGTGATTAAATAATTTTGAGATCGTATTAGGAATGAAAGAGATTTGAACAAACAGAGATTCTAATAATTAAGCTGCATGTCCTTACTGCCAAAGATGGGTTAGAGTGAAGATTTCCCACTCTATGCTTTCTCAAGAAAAGCAAAAGTATGACAGTACAAGAATGTTCGTTTCAACCCATGAGCAAAATATAAAGTATACAAAATGGAGGCTATCCTTAGAAATCAATGAAATTCTGAATTTGTCTGTTCGAACTACCATTGAATGTAAGGTTTAAAAATTTTGTTTTTGAGAGTTTTATATTTCTGAAAGGTGTTCCAACAAAAAAAACAAAAAATAAAAAATAAAAAAACAAAAAACGGACCAGTTTGGTGAATTACATGTACCTCTATTTTTGCACGGAAAAAGAATCAGGCCAGAAGCAAAGCAGGATCAAGTACACTGTGCCAGCAACTCCTTGATCTTAAATTTAAAGAGAGAAGAAACAGACTGGAGGACAGTTGTTAAGGAATTCTGGCAGAATCTCTGCAGAGAGAGAGAAGTTAATAGATGTAATAAATGACCCAGGGCACCAGGAGGAACAAATTATATAAATAAACTTAAGAAGTTATACAAAAACCTGGACCCAAACAAATGTGAATGTGTAAGATACAAACGCAAACTCAAGACGGCACAGCCCATTAAAACCTGCTTGACTAGCCGCTTTTCCTCTATTCCTTTGTCAGTTAAAGGACTAGCCTCTTAAGTTGTCACTTTCACAAATGTAAGCAGAATAATTTTATAAAGAGATATTTTGTCTTATTAAACACTGTCCCCAGTACATAGTCCATATTTCCCTCTTAGCTTGAAGTAAAAGTGAATGAATATTGGAGCAGAAGGTTTACATTAAAGTTTTTATTTAAATCATCATTACCATGGGGTCTTAAATCATCTAATGATTCGTTTGCTTTGCAAACCTAAAACAGAACTTTTTAAGATAAACTTGAAGTTGCTGCAAATCATAAAATTATTTCCATATAAAGTCTGTTTATTAAATGTGTTAAGCTGTTATATGGTCCCTTTAAATTTATGGAAAGCCAAAGAATTGCCTGGCTGGAATATCTGCAAAAGCAATATACATGAAAGAAAGAAAGAAAGAAAGAAAGAAAGAAAGAAAGAAAGAAAGAAAGAAAGAAAGAAAGAAAAACTTTTATACTATAAAAATAAAGAATACACACAGAATATCTGAAATATTCAAGGCTGGGAATTGAATTACTGTCTAACATGAGCCAAGATGATCTCATTTTATGTAGAGCCATCCTTAAGGCAGATTACAGTACTGAACTTTATCTATTAGACTTTCATTATTTTGGCTAATTCTAAGAGAAGGCATTTCAGACTTCTTCATCTCTTGATTACAAGGAATTTAATGACTGATTGGGGTTCAACAGCACATAGCCCTTTCCCCATTTCTGGATGCAAACAAATTTCTGAAAAAGATAATTTTACAAATTACCATAGCTGCCAGCAAAAGATGATAAGGTTAATGTTTTAGCCTCTCCGGAATATACCTGTTTCTTGCAGAGATTTTAGCTGTAGACACAATCATAGCCCTCCTGCAAGAGAACTATCTATGGCCCGTTTAGCTTTGTAACACCTTGCAACTGGCATGTTAAGCCATTACAAAAATTATTAGTGACAAATGCCCTGTTTCTGTCAAACTACAAAGATTCCCTGAAGTAAAGTTACATTGTTGCATCAACAACCAGGCATCATTTTTTCTCATAGCAACCTCATGAATTAACAACAGCAGGAGCTCTGCAAAGTGTCAGAGTTCCAAGGGGACTAAATGGCAGATTCTAGAAGGGCTCCTTCCCGAATGAGTAGCTATAACCTCTATTTACTCTCTGGTTATTATATGGAAAAACGAGAGAGAGAGATCTCCATGACTTCACTTCATTAGTGCATGTCAGAATTAGCAGTTACGAGAGTATCACTTCAGAATATTTTATGTCAAGTCTTTAGCCCATAAATCTGTGGTCATTACACACTTATTTTCTTTTCACTATTTTTACAACCACAGTTCAAAATGAAATCTTTCCTAACCTCCTGCTACTCACCAAGCCAAATACCCATGAACATGCACAACACAGAGAGCAAATAGTATAGTCATCTAGAATGCTTTCTTATAGATTTGCCACTTTTTCACTTATTAATTTAATTGCAACAAAGAATATAATATTTTCTGATTAAAATTAAGCACTTATAAGTCTGTAAAGAATCCTTATCTCTTTGAATACAAAAAGTACCCAACATATATTGTATCTAAAATATCACACAAGTTTCATAGAAGATAAAGACAACATTACACATGACTGTCTTGAGGCAGTGACTGGTTTCTTCATTGTCAATGAGAAGTAAAAGAAAAAATATGTCTAACAGGCTTGCATCTGGATATTATAGAACCTGAGGTCTAAGTATTACTCTGAACAAAACTGGTCTTGGAAGTGGTTAGGTTTTTCTTGTTGCTATCATTTTTTGACAGGTGTGGCATGATACTGCCAACTAAAATATATATTTAAATAAAGTAATGCAAGAAAAATGAGGAGTTATGTAGTTTGTAATTTACAAACACAAATCCATTTGATATGTATGTGCTCTCCTCATCAAGATCTTAAAAGCAGAATAAAATACAATTTAAAGTTTAATTAATATCTAGGACACACTTTGACTTGCCATCTCACTTATTCCTCAGAAATAATTACATGATATAGATATTATTATTACTATTATTATTATTATTATTATCCCCATTTTCCGGTATGTTGACTGAAACTTAAATGTTGAGTAATTTTCTCAAAGTTATAAAGCCAGTAATTAATGGAATCCGATTTTGAACCCAGGTTTTGGGATGTCAAATCCAATGTTCTTTCTACTACACCGTGTTGCATCCTTACATAACACTCAATATTCTTTTTAGCTGAAGGACAATACTAAGAAAGCTCAGCATATGACTCAACAGATGATTCTGGAGTACCTGTGTGCATTTCCAACTTAAGACATCCATTGAGAGATAAAGAAACAGCCAGGAGAGCAGCAGTAAATCCTTAAGCATCATTCAACAGAAAACACCCCAGAGCCATTCATCTTAACCCTAGCAAAGGTGTGCTGACTTTTGGGTTAGTCTCCTTTTTCTGGATTTCATTAAAAGATGGTGCATGTATAAATCAAAACACACACACACACACACACACACACACACACAGAAGAAGAAGAATGAAAATTGGTTAAAAAAATCTGGATGGGGAAACAACTATTTATTTCATAAATACAGTATTCTTTATAAAACAAATTATTTCTGACACATTTTCTGTAATTTATATAAATTAAATTTTATTTTAATTTTTTGGATGAACCAAAGGAATACTCAAAGGAATACTTTGATGTAATTTTTTAGCAAATATTAATCTTGAACATACCTATCTGTAGGCAGTATAGCACAATGCCTAACAGCAGGGACTTCAGAGCCAGACTTCCTAAGATTTAATTTCGACTCCTCCACTTAGTCATTTGGTCTAGAGCAAATTACTTAACTTCTCTGTATCTCGATTTCCTCATATGTAAAATAAGAGGGTGATAAAAGCAGTATTCACCTCAAGGGTTCCTGGGAGAGTTAAAATGAATATATATATAAAGTACCTGGAACAGCAAGTATTGGCACATAGTAAGTACCAAACATGTTAACTAAAGTATATTGCTTAAAACAATGTACAAATTGCTGCTTATTTGGGATCTGAATAAACACTGTGTAAACATGTAAACATAATGCAAAGCTATCAAAACCAAATTAATACATTATTGACCTCTATACTATATAGTCTTTGGTTATAAGCTAAATCTTTATAACCAAAAACACAGACCAGTTTTCAGACACAGGGAAATAAGTGTTGAGGAATGCATAAGTAAGCCTATGAACTGAAATAAAGAGAAAGAGAGAGAGAGAGAGATAGGGACTATATACTTACAGAGATAGAGATATATACCCATTAAGTGCACACACACACACACACACACACACACACACAAATATGGCAATGATCTGAAACACATCTGACCACTAAAGTGAAATGATAGTTTGCCTACCTGAGTGTACCAAGAAGCTCTTGAGGTCTTAAAAATTGCTCCTGCCCAGATGCCAAGAATTCCAAAGTTTTACTACTGGAAGACTCATCTTATTGAATAAATTTCCCTCGATTTGCTTTTTTTAAACAAAATTGCTCCTAGGAGTAGTTAATCACACATAAAGTAATTCATAGTAAGATATTAGTGACTGATCAGATTTTTTTCTAGGAAAATGGAGGAGGACAGGGCAGAAGAGTTCATTCTTGTTTAATACTTCTGCTTGAGAGGGGAAAAGAAAGGGCAGACACTAAAACGAATGAATTAGGGCATCCACTAAATGAGTAACCAGCCCTAGTTCTATTTTCTTCAATTCTCATCCTCTAAACCAGGCTTTGCAAACTTTTCCTGTAAAGGGTCAGGTGGTAAATGTTTTAAGCTCTGCAGGCCATACAGTCTCTGTCATAACTACTCACCTCTGGCACGGTAGCACAAAGCAGCCCTAGATAATACTGAACAAGTGGGAGTGGTTGGTTTCAATAAACCTTTACTGCAAGTACAGTCTGAGGGCCAAATCTGGCCTATGAGACACAATCTGCTGACCTCTGCCCTAAACTAGTAGCTACTTGAGATTTTCTGATTAAACCCCCTACTGTATTGCCCCATTTAAAATTAAGTTAGTGAGGAAACTCTGAAAAAAAGTATTTCTTTGAGACATATATATACATATATATGTGTGAATATACATATACACTATTTTACATACTGTATACTATATAGAGAGTAACATGTGTAAACCTTTAATCCTTTAATCCAAGTAAAATGCAGGGTAAACCCAAAGCCATTTTACACATATCTATATTTCAACCCTATAACAGAGAGTGCCCATAAACCTCAGGTTGTCTCCAACTGATAGTCTGGAATTTGTGAAGGTTGTTCTGACTCGATGTTTTCTTTTTCCAGACCTGCCGCACAAAGATTTCTCCATTTTAACAAATAAGGAAACAAACTTTGCTAAGGAACTCAGAATCAAGCTGGCAAATGGCAGTCTGGATTGAAACCTAGGTTGGTCTAACTCCAACATCCACGCTAAAAAAAGAACTTTGACTTATTCCACCAATGGAAGAGTTAACTTCACGAGAGTGCATAAGATTAACGCTGATGGCACAAGCACCTGTCAGGGGAAAAGCAGGATTACTGCAAAAGTGTTTTCATTCTGAAACCTTTCATTCTGAAGGGTTTTGATAAATGCATCTGTAATAGTATCAGGACTCTAACAGTTACTATTGGGTATTTTAAGAAAATATAGAATATATACACTCGGCCTACATTTTTGTTACTCTAAATATTTTGAACAATTCTTTTATTTCAGAAGCACCCAAACTAAGTTGAGTGTCGTTTTTCAGAGTAAGATACGTTAATATTTCATTTAAAGCTATATGTTTAAAAAGATGTGTCCTAGAAGGGGGAGGAAAAACACATCTATTTTCTTTTTTTTTTTTTTTTACTTCTTTTTAAGTTATCTCCACACCCAATGTGGCTTGAACTCAAAACCCCGAGATCAAGAGTTGCACGCTGTACCAACTGAGCCAGCCAGGTGCCCCAAAAAACATCTACTTAAATTTTGCTAAACACTGGGAGAAAAACACAACTGGTAAATCCAATTCAAAACGTTTATTGGTCTTTTAGTCAAATAATATTAAACATGTATACAAATTAAATGCTTGGGGAAATTTCATACTGTAAATTTTAAAGCAATCATCAAGAGAGGTAGATGGGGCTTCCAATTAAGGAACTCCCCACAAAAGATCCACTTGTGATAATTCACACAGTGAAATATGTGACATCTCAGCGTACATTTTATTTATAAGAGATTAGTCGGTTATATCCTGAGAATAAATACTATGCATTCGGATTTTCACCAGGCTCCTGAGATTACATTATGACATTGATTTCTGTATCTGTCATTAGACTGTAACCTTAAAATATATTGCTGACCCAGTATAGACTATCTCAGATCTTTGAGTAGGGCTACTATAGCACTAAAATTGTAAAAGAATCATGATAAAAATATTGCAATTTATTATTATTGAAACCCTAAAAAACAATTTCAATTTTATATAATTTTTCCTCTGATATTCAGATAGTTTCTAATGATTAAATTAAAAACATTCTATATAAGACTTTTAAAAACATGGTTGTAGCAACCCAGGAATGACAAAGTAGGTAATTTAGACAAGCACTTAGCTAGAAAACCTGAACAAAATATTTCCAAGGCATCAGAAGACCAAAAGACAGTGAAGAATCACCAGGCCAGGATCTAGGGAGGATTGAGGACCAAGGAGATGAGCCTGGCATTTGAAACTACTCCCTGGGGGATTGGACAAATTCAGAAGGGTCAATTCAGTGGATAAGAAGCTGAACAGTGCTTCTAACAGTTTTGTAGAGCTAGAAGGAAGGGGGTTAGAGTCCAAGGGTGCTAAGCTTTCTTTGGGTTAATGCTTGCATGGCATACCTGTATTTAAACCCAAATAGATTAGTATTTACATTAAACGAAAAATAAACTTGGGTGCCTGGGTGGCTCTGTCGGATAAATATCTGCCTTCGGCTCAGGTCATGATCTCAGGGTCTTGGGATGGAGCCCCACACTGGGCTCCCTGCTCAGCGGGCAGGAGCAGGGGGGAAGAGCAGAGAGAGAGTCTGCTTCTCTCTCTGCCTGCTCCTACCCGGTTTGTGCGGGTTCTCTCTCTCTCCCTGTCTCTCACTCTCAAATAAATAAAATCTTAAATGAAAAAAAAAAGAAAATTCCAATTGAGAGAAAAAGTTTGTCAGATTGAATTTTTTTAATTATGTGCTACAACAGACACACCTAAAGCAAGAAGATACAGAAAGTTGAGAGTAAAAGAATAATGTGCATGCAACTCTAACCAATAAACACAGTATAACCGTATTAATACAAAGCACTGTAGATTTGAAGATAAAAAAGCATTACTAGAGATAAAGCAGCATACTTTATAATGATAGATTATGAAACCTATGTTCAACTGGTGTCTTCCAAAAGTTGGAAAGTTCCTTCCAACACTAGGAAAATAAAATAATTCTAAATTTGTATACACATTACAGCATAGCCTCGTGATACGTAAAATCAAACTTGACAGAACTACAAGGAGAACGAGACAAATGTACAATCATAAATGAAGATTCTAATATATCTCTTAGTAAATATTAGAATAAACAGACAAAATATCAGTGAGAACTTAGAAAATTTGGGCAATATAATTAATAAGCTTGACCTCATTAACAGACATGGAACACTGAACTTCTTAGTACAAAGTAGGCATCCTCCTAAGCACATATAATTCATTTATAAAAATTGACCCTCTTCTGAGCCATGAAGCAAATTTCAATAAATTTTAATGGGCTGAAATCTACAGTGTGGTTTCTGACTAATCAAGGTAAAATACATTTTAAAAATTTTTAGAAAAACTCCCTACGTTGAACATTAATCAGTACACTCTAAACTGTTTATAGGTTCACTGCAACCCCGATAAAAATCTTAGCAAGCTTTTGCTTTATTTGGTTTTATTTGGTTTTGTAGCATTTGACAAGCTGATTCTAAAGGTTTATAAAAATAATGAAGGCAAAAATTATCCTGATATCAAGATTTGTATAGAACTACACTAATTCAAACAAAGTGGTACTGGCACAAGGATAGATAAAAAGACCCATGAACCAGAGCAGAGAGCCAAGAAACACCCACTCATTTATGTACTTTTGGTTTATAACAAAGATGGCACTGAAAAGCAGCAAGGAAAGGATGATCTTTTCAACAGTTTGTGCTGAGACAACTGGATGCCTATATGGAGAAAAAAAATAAAAATTGACCTTGACCTCATAACATATACAAAAATATGAAAGGCAAATTTTACTAACTTTGGGAAGATAATATTAGAGAATGTATTTATGACCTTGGGGTAAGGAAATACTTCTAAGATGGAATAGAAAGTCATGGAAAAAGTTAATAAACTAGACTATATTAAATCTAGTCTAATCATAAAAGATTATGAAAGAAAGGGTTCATAAATTGGACTGCATTAAAGTTCAAAACTTCTGGTTTTCAAAAGACACCATGACGAGAGTGAAAAGGCAAGGCATGAACTGGGCAAGACAGCTACAATACATATAAGCAGCTGAGGCAGATCCAGCACGGATCAATGAAAACCAGTCAACACAACAGTAATTGGGCAGGAGACTTAAACAAGTGCTTCACGGAAGAGGATATCTAAATAGCCCATGAATATGAAAGGTGTTCAACTTCATAAGTAATGAGAGGAATGGAAATTAAAGCCACCATGGGATACCACATGACCCAACCAGAATGAAAATGTCCAATAATATCAGTATCCGAAAGTATGTAGAACAGTGAGAATTTTAACACTGATGGCAGTAGTAATATTAGTAGAAGTAACATGGAAGACAATTTAGAACTACCTTCTAAATCTGAAGATATGTAGATCCTGGGACCCACCATTTCTACTCCTATATATACAGCCAACAATAATATGTGCACACGGGCTTCAAGAGATACGTTCAAGAATGTTTGTGGCAACACTGTTAATCATATCAAAAAACTGGAAATAGCACAAATGCCAAACAATTGGAAATGACAAATTATAGTATATCATGCAGTGAAATTCTATGCAACAATGAAAATAAACTACAGACAATAACACAAGTGATTCTTACAAACAAATCAAGATGAAATCAGAAACAAAGGAATTTATGTCTACTTAATTTACATAAAGTTTTTCAAATAGACAAAACTATGAGGACTATGGACATGTACTTGAGTTCATCTATAAAGAAAAGCAAATGATTATAATATTAGTCAAGATATTAATTTCAGGAGGGATAGAGATTGAGAGGGGAGGGGATATAGTAGGGGGTTTCTGTGGAGGTGACAACATACTATTTCTTGACCTGAATGGATAACGTGGGTGTTCACTTTGCAATAAATTGGTAAGCTATATTTTTATTTTGTGCACTATTCTGTACATGTGTTACTAATTTAAAGTACTTTTAAAAATTACCTTCTGCATTAAGACTAAAATTAAAATTCAAAATATTATTTTGATAGTTTTTGATACTGCAATGATGTGCTTGAAAATGAGTAAAAATATGGACACTGCAGGGAATATTCACCAATAATTAAACCAGAAAATAATAGTGACAATAACAATATAATATTAATAATGGCTAAGACATATAGCACTTATTCCATGCTAGGCACTAAAATCCCAAGCACTTCATGTATATGAACTAATTTAATCTTACAAATCCTATAAAACATAGAACAGAAATACCTGAATGTATATCCTCTCTTCTAATTTGAATCATAGGGATATTACTTGTGAAGAAATACATGGCACAAGAAAAACAGCTCAGGATATAATAGCTACCCTTTCTTCCAGGGGTGCACCCTTCTGAAAGTCACAGGTCACAACAAACAAACAAAAACATTTGTCAGGGAGTTGGTGCCAATAAATCAAGAAGAGATTAGACTTTAAAGAGATCAAATGGGTCCATCAGCTAAGGGTGGAGCCAGTTGGGAAACACTGTAAATAAATGAATGAATTTAGCAAAATATTTTTTAATCCAGATTATCTAATTAATCCACCCACTTTTTGACATCTCTTGCTTCAGACTCTACATCAATATTTGCATATAGTATGTACTTCTTTTTTTATTTTTAAGATCCCAATATAATGTTGAAATAATGTTTCCTTAAATCAGCTAATTCCCAAATGAAATTATACTGACATTGTAGGGTCATAACAAGAAATAGCCGTCAGTTCCTCATGGTTGAAACGATGCGTTCCACCAAGCATGGCACCATTTAATATGTAAACACTGCAGAGTCTTTGAGTTGCTAGGAAGATATTTAAAATTTTGAGATTGAAAGCTCACTGAGAATTGTGTTTTCATGTGTGACAACTTTAATATCCAGTCTACTATTTGGTAAAATCAGTTTCCTCAGACACACAGAATGGCATGATCAACTCACTCAAAATTGGTTGAATATTTCACTTTTCAATTCTACGTATGTGTTTGGTATAAACATACTGCTTGTTTGAACTCCTTAGCTCTCTCAATATATAAAATAACTGCAGATGTAGAAAACTGTTCTTCCTATAACTCTGATCAAAAAAAGATCAGTGTGGGCCTTCTGCATAGTAACATCAGTTGAAAAGGCATGATAATAGATACGATCAACATATAAAAAAGCTGTTCTGCTAACTTTGACTAAAAGTTCATTAAAGAACAGTTCTGTTGCATCTGGATTTATTGAAAAGTTGAAAACAATATTATTAAACTACGGTGTTGAAAACACACACAAAATAAAATTATTTTACCAGTATCTATTTTCTTAGTGAACTAAGTTATTTACATCAAGGAAAACTAATTTTTTTTCTCCTTACAAATAGTAATATAGCTATTTTCACAATAGAAATATTACAATGATATAATAAAAAAAACTAATGCTAATAAGTTATTAAATTTTATCTCTCTCTCTTTTTTTAATTGTATCTCTTTCACAACCAGGATGCTATATAGCATGATTCAAATTTTAATAAGTTAACAGACTTAATTTAAATAGGAAAGTTTAGGATACAATCCTTTGTACGTTCATCAATTCGGCTCTGAGTTATCTTCTATAAACCCTATTACATGTTTTCAATTAGACTATTATTTTGAGATAATTCTAGATCACGTGCAGGTGTAAGAAATAATATGGAGAGATCTCATATACTGCTTACATCCTGTGCCCCAATGGTAACTTTTTGCAAAACTATAGTACAATATCACAACCAGGATAGTGACATTAATACAGTCAAAATACCGGCCATTTCTATTAAAACAAGGATTCCTCATATTGCTTTTTTATAACCACACCCACTTCTCTGTCCTTCCCTCATGCTAAATCCCTAGCAACTACTAATCTGTTTATTTCTATAATTTTTTCATTTCAATAATGCATATAAATGGAATCATACTGTATATAATCTTTGGGAACTGGTTTCTTTTCCTCAGCATAATTCTCTAGAGACTCAGCTAGCTGTTGCATGTATTTTGTTCTTTTTATTATTAAGTAATATTCCACAGTATGGATATACCACAGTTTGTTTAACCATTCACCTGTTGAAGGACATCTGGGTTTTTGCTAGTTTTTGGCTATTACACATAAAGCTGCTATAGACATTCATATACAGTTATTTGTGTGAACAAAAGTTTTTATTTGTCTGGGATAAATGCCCAGGTATGTAATCGCTAAGTCGTATTATAGTTGGATGTTTAGTTTTTTTGGAAACTGCCAAACTCTTTTCCAAAATGGCTGTACCATTTTACATTCCCACCTGACATGTATGAGTGATCCAGTTTCTGCACATCTTGGCCAGAATTTTTTTATTCCCACTATATTTTTTAATATTAGCATATTGCCAAGACACAAATATTCACACAATGCCTCTGTGTAAGTAATTCCATTTCCTTATAAAATGATCTGTTCAAATATAAATAAATAAAAGATGGCCATTTACAAAAAATTAAGAATAAAATTGAAACCAATAAATTAAGTGACAACTACATGTCCCATATTACTTCACATGCTTCTGTAATATAATTTTTATGAGTCAATGATTTATCCCCTGTAAAAAAATCATTCAGACTTCACCATCTCCACCAAACCACATTTTAAGTTCACAGTTTATATATATATATATATATATACAAAATCCATATACATATATAGCCATATCTATAGATAGATAGATGCCAAAATCCAGTCAAAAGAAATCAACCTATCAGCCTGAATAGATGGCTAAAAACAGAATATTATCATATGCATTCACTTTATTTTTTCTTTGTTTCTTTTCTTGGAGGAAATCTTTATTTTCCCTTCAGATTATTCATCTCAGCCAGTTGTTACCTCTCAAATACAATTGTCCACAGAAGTGCTGCAAATCATTTGAAAAGATGCAGAAAAAAAAAAGTCATATAATCCATCTAGACTCAACTCACTACCTTAAGAAATCCATGGGATTATATGCCTATTCAGCTATTTAAGGAGTTAAACCCAGGCTTAGATATAATAAAAGCTTGCTAAAATGTCTTTTGTCCTTTTACTGGAATACACAGTCTCACATGCAAAACAGAGAAGCAGGAAGCAATCACAGGAAGAGGAAAGATAGCACTACAAACTGAGAATAACCAGAACTTGTTCTCTTGTGTTTTGAGTTAGTCTCTGCTTTCCATACCTTGAGAAGCATCAAATTAAAAGAATGTGACTGGAGACCACAAAAAAAAAAGTAACCACATAGATTTACAGGCATGCTCATAAGTCCATGTAGTTGCACAGCTCCAGGCAGAAGGTTTATGTTCATTTAAGAGTGGAAAATTTTCAAGTTCTTCCAGAAGCACCATCTGTTTCCACTGGCTGGTCTTGGTTTGAATTATTTATTACAATAATCTCAGATTTATCAGGTTAACCTTTGGATTGCCTCTTAAAAATAACTATGGAATATTTAGAATTTTTGAGTAATACAGTAGACAATAAGAATAAAATTTACCATTTTATTGAAAGAACTTTAAGGTCTTTATCATAACAAAAAGACAGAAAAACGTATCATTTGTCACATTTAATACGTTTGATCCCTACAGATAGATAATTAGTCCACAAGATGGCGCTAAGGTAATTAAAATTTTTACAAGATTATTGGTGCAAATTCAAATAACTAAAAAAAAAAAAAAGAAGAAGAAAAGAAAATTTCCCACCACAGTTATCACAAGATATCTGCCTTATCAGTCTGTTAATGAGAAATAGAAAAAAAACAGAGTTCCCAAAATCAAAGCCAGGACTTTAAAAGCTGACAAACAGCTTTCTATGAATCTTTATGATCTGGTAAGTCTCAGTATCTTAAGAAAAATATAAGTGACTTCTTACAAGCAAAGTTAAAGATAAACTGCATGCTATGAAGGGATTAAATATAGAAACATTGGGGGGGAAAACCATTTCCAAAAAAGCAGCAAAGCTTTCTGTAATGCAAAGTTATATGAAAAAAAATTATATAAATCTCCATGAGACTTAATTTTAAGAAATAGAGGGAGAAAATACAATTTTCACATATTTAAGAACTCCACTTATACCTTCTTGGGTTTTGTAGACTGGGACAACAATCATTCAGCTAAAAATAGACTCATTTAGAACAACGGAGTTAAACCTAATTACCGTTATCAATTGATTAGTCAATTTCCACCTTTTTAAAACTAAGCCACAAAGCTTGGTGCCCACAGGCATTAACATAGTCAATCTACTTCCACTGCATTTCCCAAGCCCTGGTACGGGACAGCTTCTACCCGGCTGACGGCATTGGAGAGCAGTGGACGTACAGGACTGCAGTTCCTTCTAAATGAAGATAGCAACTTTTCTTTTTTCTGCATCTTCTGATTTTGTTAAGGCCATATTTTTCAGCTTAAACCTTTCCCAGACTCATACCTTATCCTTTTTTTACTATTTGGGACCAGCAAGAACTGAGAAGCAATTATTTCTCATTTTTCTTTGTTTGAAAGTGTCACTTCAGTGAATATTAGCCATTTATAATAGCCTGGATACATTTTTAAGTTCATTAGCACAAAGTTACACATGAAAAAATAAAACAAAGTCCTAACGGTTTTGAAAGCATAAAAAGCAACCTAGAAGAGAAGTTCAAGTCGTATAAGATCAATTTTTCCTTAATGGGGAACATTTCAGAGTATGAGTCATGTGTAACTTAGCTAGGGGTTTTAAATCTTTAAATCTTAATCCTTTGAATCTTTATGGAGGAGCATCCTTAAATGGAAAGCAATACACACCTAACTCCTAAATGGCCTCTTCCAGATGAAAGTATAGAATCAATTATGCACTCCCATACTGTAATTATATATTACTGAGCAAAATTTTCAGAATTCATCCCTTAATTACCAAATTAATAGTCAATGGATGGAAAAACATATCCCTCTCTGGGTTCATCTTCAGTTTGATGGCTGTTCAATAATATTTATAGCCAAATGGAAGAGGAAGTAATTGCATGGCAGCCTCTCCACCTTTATTTCTTTGCCCAATAAACAGTACTGAATCCCTAGCATATGTCAGGCACAAATAAACTCAGACAGGACACAGGAGCCCAGATCCATTGCCCTAACATCTAAGGCTAAAGAACCCTGCCAGGAGATTGGCTCAGGAAGGCAGAGCATGAGATAGACAAGCACACTCAAATGCAGTGAAATATGACAGATACTGGGAATCTGAGGCACTGTATTTCAAGATGAATAAGACACCATCCATGTCCTCAAAGACTTCATAAGTTAGTTGGGAAATAGACACTTACACAAATAATTACAAGGGCCAATATAATTGTACAGCTCATCACCCCACAAGCAGGTCTGAGATGTGGTGGATGTTAAGACCCTAACTGCACGTCTACTACACTCAAACCAGAACTGTTTAGAAGTATTTGCCGAACTTATTTAAATACAACAGGTAACGCCAAAGAAGCAGGAGGTCTTTACAATGTCCTTATATTCAAAATGCTATCTTTCCGGCTTACACAAGAAAACTAATATACAAAGAACATTGGACAGAGTGCCAGCAAAGATATCAATCCAGCTGATACCGTACTCCAGCAACGATAAAATCTCTGTGTATTTCATTATCAGTAACCCAACCCTGTAAGAGCTAATAGACAATAAAATACAATCACATTTAGAGCCAAATGGAAGAGGAAATAATTGCACTGTAGCCTCTCCATCTTTATTTCTTTGCCCAATATACAGTATTGAAGATTAAGATCTTTGAATCATAAGGATTTTAAAAAGCTTAATTTAAAAGATTTTTTTTAAAAAAGCTAAAACCCCTAGCTTTTTTCTTCACAATCACACAGACACAAACAAAAAGAGAACAGTGAGTGTTAACCTAACACTGACTCTAAATTACAGATGCTCAAAAAAGTGAGAACCTGTTTAAGCAGCAGTAGTAGAGGAAGATTAAAAGAGAGGCCATTTAGCTTCTATCCTCTCTACCCCATTGAAGCTACACTTTTCAAGGTCAACAGTTTTCTGGAGGGGCAGAATGCTTTACCTCTCGTTATGCTATTCTTTCTCCACCTCCCTCACCACACCCAGCCAGATGCCAAACCCTGGAGCTACTTCCACAGTGTCTCTCACATCCATCCCTTCTTTTCCATTCACACTATCTGTATCAGTCAGTTTCCCCCCAAATCACCCCCACACACCTAAAGGATTAACAAAAGAGAGTTGAAGGAAGGAACTATTTACAGAGACCTAAGGGATGGTGAAGCCTCACGGACTTAGAGTAGCTGGAAGCCATTATCATCTCAAGCCCTGAAGGAGCAAGAGGAGGAGTTTTGTTACCAAACTTCTGCACACTTCTGAGAGAGGGGCCACCTGACAAGAAATGTGGTTGCAAGGGGAAGGCAGGCAGCAGTTGCCAACACCATAGCCCAGAGGTATAGATATTCAGTAAGGATATGGAGTAAAGAATAAATACTCAGGCTTTTTTCTCTTTTCACTTTTCAGTCTCCTGCTCTCATCTCCAGGTGACCACACTCAACTGGAAGCCAGAGGCTAAGGAGCCTAAGTGAGTGATATAGTCCACTGGACTCAGAAGCGCAGAGAACAGACTTCCAGGGGCAAACAGAGAAACAACAGCACACTATAGTCAGAAAGCTCAAAGCCCCAGAATGCCTCACCTAGATTATTGCAATTCCCTGACTATCCTCTACAGTAATGCTCCAGCCCATGTACTGTTTTTTTTTAGTTGAAGTCACACAGCAGAAAGGCATTCTTTGACTTCCTCCCAATTTCTCTTTCTGTCTCTACCTCTTCTATTGTTCTCTTAGAGCTTCTCTCTCTCTAAAATTATTATATTTACTTTTTATGTTTATCTGCTTATCATCGATTTCCTTCAAAAGGAATTAAGTTCCCTAAGAGCATTGGCCTAGCCCCGTGCAGAGTGGGCACTCCATTATTAATGAATGAATAAATGCACATGAATGATCACTGTATGCTGAAAAAAAGTGGAGATACAAAATGAATCAGCCATAGAAACTGAACCCAAGGATATAGAAACTAATTCACCATTTTAGTGCCCAGCATACAAACTGCCTTCATCTTTGGGGGGAGTTCCCAAGATATGCATTATTGGCAGGATGCAGAGTTCTCGCCTTTTATTACAAGACCAAAGGGGAGAATTACCTGTTTCTCTGCCCAGTGGCAGCCGAGACGTGGGCACATAACTTATGCCCAGCCAACCAAATGCTTCCACTTTGAACCTTGGAGGAGTGAGAAACAGAAATGTATTTCAAATCACATAACTTCATCTCTCAAGGATTCATCAGTGATGCCTATTAAGGTATTTTCTGTTAAGTATAAATTTCTGTTAAGTATAAAATTCTTGGAGTGATAATCCAGATTTTCCAGATCCTTCTTTTCTATCAGTAGGCTAATTAAGTAAGAGCTGAAATTAGAGTTCAATGTCAGGTCTGTCCAACAACAGCAAAAAAAAAAATGTGTTCTGCCCATATTTCCCTGTCTTTTTGACAAATGTTACTTGTGACATCTAATGAATGAATCAGTCAAAAAAGAATTAGTCAGTTGGGCAAATATGTCTTTCTTTTACTCTACAATCCAGGGAACTGATATTATAATCTCAAGATGTATCTTTAAAATTTTCTAAACAAGCAAAAAAAAATTTCTGAACATGCTTTTCAAATGAGAATTTACTCTTATTTATTGTGAAGGTGTCATGGCAACTTTTAACATTAAGAAGTCATTTTTTTAATCTATAAATTCAGCAAATTACTAAAAAAAATCAATAGCAGCAAAGTAGTGTACTTCTCTAATCTGTTTCAGGACACTGATTTTGGTATTTTATGAAAGTCTTTAAGTTGTGAAGAGATAAGCAGGATATATAAATGTTCAAGTGTTTTAATTTAACTGTTTTATTGAAAATTCACCACTAATTCATTAAAGGAGAAGGGGGAAAAGCCTAAAAACATTTTAAAAGGGTCTTTAGAGGCCAATCATTTCTAATCTAAAACCACAGAATTTCCAGTTCCATTCAATTAGGTGAATATAAAAATACGCATTACAATTGGCCGGTCAACCCTTAAGTGTACATCTGATCTGAGACACCATTCTTACAATTTTTTTTAAAGATTGTATTTATTTATTTATCAGAGAGAGAGCGTGCACAAGCAGAGGGAGAGGGAGAGCATGCATAAGCAGGCAGAGGGAAAAGTAGGCTCCCTACCAAGCAAGGAGCCTAATGTGGGACTCGATTCCAAGATCCTGGGATCATGACCTCAGCCAAAAGCAGATGCTTAACCGACTGAGCCACCCAGGTGTCTCCCATTCTTACAATTATAGCACAATGAAGCTACGAAGAATTCAGGGAGGGGAAGAGTTATATTTAGGTTATATATAGGATCATATTTTATATTGATAAAGATATAAATAAAGAAATATTATAACATCATTTATAGGTCCTGTTAGTCTTATGTTAGCCTTTGATTAAGAGTGTGATTCTAAGTCCAACATTAGTAACAATGAATTATTAATGAATTAATAATTAAGGTGATTTTAGGGATATTTTTCATGAAAAAATTCTTCCGTTGGTAGAGTGTGATTATAGAGTACTAAAGTTAGATAAATATAACTTATAGATAGAAACAGATAGATGATGATGATGATAGATATTCAGATAAATTGAAAGCTTAATGATATGGTAAAAATAACATTAATTTTCCTGGACATAATTTCCATTATCGTGAAAGTTGAGAAATACTTCAATATACAATTTCTGCAATTTATCTCAAGGCAACAGGAAACCACTGAATGGTCTCCAGTGTAAAGAGAGTTGAAGTCACGTCTTACTTATTAAGGCTGTATAAAGCACAGAGCAGCAGCATGTAATACACCTACAAAAGTAATTACTGGTCTTGGTTTGCAACACTTCAGGGTTTCTCTACTTGAAGAGTGTCATAAAATTATCAAAACAAAATCATCATCCTTGGTTTTTAAAAATATCTTAAGACTCTACAAAAGAACGCAAGGAATATAACAAAGTAAACAATGAGATATTGTCGCTCCAAAATTGCAGGAAATCAACAATCTTTGCCTATTATAGCTGAACAAATTGATGGCTAAAAGTCAGGGGAATTACTCCAAAAATCTATGGAGAGATTATTTGCCTGATGCTGTAGCTCCATCCAGTGGTAGTTAAAGCTAATCTGGACCATGAGGACTACAGCCAAATATAAGCGCAAGGGAAGGAAGATGTTCACAGTGGAAATGAGGCTTCTGAAAATGATCAGGTCCCAATCACACCAGGACTGCCTTATACCAACATGCATTATTTCAGAGTATTTGAAGAGTGTCAAAGCTGCAAGACCACTTAGAATGAGGAAACTAAGTCGTTCAGGACACCACAGTTATGTCTACAATGTGTAAAGAATCCAGTAGAAAGTGAAAAATCAGGTTAACTGTCCAAATATTTGACTGCGCAAGTAAGAACCCTGGGACTGATTTTTCCACTATATATTCCTGAGTAACATATGTATTTCTGAGATTAGAATCTAAACATTTTTCCTTCATTGTTTTCTCTAACTGACTTCCATGACATTTCTTATGAAATGTTTCTCTCTTTGGTATGTAAGTTCAATGAAAAAGAATCTATCTGTCTGGTCACAGCTGTGTCCCAGCCTCAAAACAGTGCCTGTCTCTCATTATATTTTCAATACATATTTATTGAATTAATGAAGAAATGTGATTCTTCTAAAGATACTTCAGAGATGTGGTCATTTACTCTTTATGTTCTCAAAAACCTTTGAAAGTCTGATAAAAGCAATAAACTCTTCGTCCTCAGAATATGCACATATAATTATGCATACAGTTTCAAGGGTTTACTGGACTCTGTCACTCATGTTTACGGGCCACAGTTTAAGAAGTTCTGCTCTAAAAAGAACATTAAGATCAACTTCACAATTGGGAAACTGAGATGATCTAGCAAATGCATTATTTTTGCCGGCATTGCTTCAACCATTAATTGTCTCAGAGCCTGGTCTGAGAAGAGCTGGACTTATCGATGACAAAATTAAAATTAATGGGCAATTGGGACGCCTGGGTGGCACAGTCGGTTAAGCAACCAACCCTTGGTTTCAGCTCAGGTCGTGATCTCAGGGTCGTGAGATGGAGCCCAGTGTCCGGTTGGGACACAGAATCTGCTAAAGTTTTTCTCTCCCTCTCCCTTTGCCCCTCTTTGTTTCTCTCTCTCTCTCCCTCTCTCTCAAATAAATAAATCTTTAAAAAACATTAATGGGGAAAATTTAGTTCTATTTGAAAGTCATACTGAACATCAAAAAATAAAGGAGAAAACAGCAAAAAAGATTAAAGTGATAGAATAATAGAGCATTCATTCTATGGTTGTCCCACACACACACACCTGTTCTTCACTGGGATTTGTCCAAACTAATCTGAATAATCTACAACCTGAGAGGAATGAGATTCACCAGGTCCAAGGACCCTAAAGAAGTCATACCTGGGACTTTAACCCCATCTTGCCAGAAGGGCCAAGTCAGTGCTCAGACACTTCCCCATAAGGCAGTAATTCTGCTGCTCAAAATGCCTTGACACTAAGAGAGTATCCAAGCTCTGGGCCCTGAAATCTTTACTGCATGAGCAGTTGTACAGCCTCCGTTTCTCGTGCGCTAGGCTTTGCAACCCCTCCATACCTGCACCTTTGTTGTAGAACATAAGAATTTTCCGGGGCGCCTGGGTGGCACAGCGGTTAAGCGTCTGCCTTCGGCTCAGGGCGTGATCCCGGCGTTATGGGTTCGAGCCCCACATCAGGCTCCTCTGCTATGAGCCTGCTTCTTCCTCTCCCACTCCCCCTGCTTTGTGTTCCCTCTCTCACTGGCTGTCTCTATCTCTGTCAAATAAATAAATAAAATCTTTAAAAAAAAAAAAAAAGAATTTTCCAATTATTTTCTCCTAGAGTGTTTCTATGAGCAGAGCTGGTATTGGTTCACAACCTTGGAAGTTCAGATTGGTAGGGGAGAAGTCGCAGCAAGGGAACTTATACACAGGGTTTGTTTTGGGTGGCCATAAGACAGCCCCCCCTGCACCAGTGTGCCAGAATCTTAAAAGTTTATATTAGAAGACTTAACAGGGTTCAGTCACGAATAGAGGCCAGATGGTTTCAACAGTACATTACTCTCTCAAGGACACATCCTTTGAGCTAGTATGGGAATAGTAGATGGAGCACACATTCCAAGGACAAGGGAGGGAATAAGGAGTCTCTGATTGCCTAGGTCCAGCTTGTGGGTCAACTAGTGGTCACAGCCTCTTGATGACCTCCTCCAACACCTAGCCTAGCTCATGACAGCACCTACTTTAATTCAGTTGAACCATTATTTATTGATACCTCCTATGTCCCAGACTCTACTAAACATAGTGAAGATGGGGAAAAAAAAAAAAAAAAAAAAAAAGCCCAGCAATTCCACTCCTATGAAGGTGCCTGAGAGAATTAAAAACATATGCTTACGTAAAAATTTGTTCACAGCGTTATTGTTCATAACAGCCAAAAAGTGGAAATAAACCAAATGTCCATCAACTGATGCATGGCCAAACAAAATGTGATGAATGGCTAAACAAATTGTATTTCATACAATGAAATACTTATTTAGCCATAAAAAGGAATAAAGTGTTGACATATGCTAAAACATGGATGAATCTTGAAAACATTATGCTAGGTGAAAGAAGCCAAACATAGAAGACCAAATAGTGTTTGATAACATTGGTATGAAATGTACAGAATAGGCAAATCCATAGAGACAGATAGGAGATTAGCAGTTGCCAGAATAAGTTAAAAAGAAGAAATTGGAACTAACTGCTAAGAAGCACAGGATTTCGGGGAGGAGGATGGAGAGGTTCTGGAATTAGATCATGGGGATCGCTGCAGAGCATAAAAACAACTAAAGTGTACACTTTGAAGTGATGAATTCCACACTGTGTGAAATATATCTCAATTTTTAAAATGCTATTTTAAAAAAGCCACGCCAGTAAGCATCTTTGGTGAGGACAGTAATTGAAAAGGGGCACACAGGGGGCTTGAGGGAGCTGGCTTCATTTTCTTTCTTGATTTGGGTGGTGGTTACACAGATGTTTGCCTTAAAATATTTTCTTAAGCCATGCGTTTGTTTTATGCATAATTCTGAATGTATGCTACATTTCACAATAGAATTTTTTAAGAGGAAGAAAGTAGGAGATAGTAAACTAATATCTATATGGTATTATTTCCAAAAAGAAATTAAAGTAACAAAATTAACATGGAATTTTATTTCTTTGGAAGTTAGATAAATGAATATATATTTAAAACAGTGAATTTTTACACATACTATATGTATCAATATATATATTTATATTCATATATTTCAAATATGTCTCTTAGAAGATGTGCATTGTTAAGGAACCTCCTTTCTGGCCTCAATGCTGACCACCTTGTGCCCTTTGATCACAGAGCCTTGGCTCCCAAACCTGCTTCCGGCTCTTTGTATTCAACCATCAATAGCCTGTTTCCCCTGTCTGAAGTATTTTTCACCCTCCCCCTTTCTATCCCCCATTCTTTCTTGCATGCCTTTTACTCCTCCTTCAAGTCTCAGTGGAAGTGTCTCTTCCTCAGGAACCAAGTTATATCCTCACATTATTATCTCACAGCACACTACATTCCTCCTTCATAGCACTTAGCAAAATTGAAGTTGACTATTTGTGCAAGTATTTATCTAATCCTTCTTGCATCTACTAGACTGTAAGCACCATGAAATCGACAAGCATAAATGTCTGAGCTGCTACTGTATCCCAGCATCTAGCCTGGTACATCGTACATAATAAATGAAGGAAGGAATGAGTGGAATTTTATAGATTTATTCCCTTGCATTCCCTAAAGTTAAAACCTAAGAAATTTTATGATGAATGTAGACGCCAAATAAGACAGCTGACATACATACTTAGCCTAGGACAGTGTCAGGCTCCATAAATATTTATTGCTTAATAAATATTGAACAATATTATTATGAGTCAATACCTGGCCATAAAGTCATAAAACATTTACTGTAAATTGAGACTATTCTTAATCTCTCCTGAAATATTGAATTTCCATAAATAAGAAGAAAATTTAAATGTAAGTTCTCTGTTTTAATATGTATGACAAATGATAAAAATTCTATAGCAATGAAACCAGTATGGCCCATATCACTGGCTTGGAATGTTATGTTTGGTCACATCTTGTATTTTCCACTGAATAGCTCTCTCCACCACCTGCCTTCATTAACTGAAGGTCCATTATTTCTCTCTTGAGACCTACCTTTCCCACTTTAAGCCCAGAGGCTTACTCATTCTAAATGCCTGGAGAAAACAAGAAAGCCCCCTTAACCCAACACAGCTGTTGTTTCTGTCACTGCCACAAGATGTCACTGCTGAAAACCAGGTCTTCACAACCCGAGGGCTACCTGTCTTCTCTAACCCGCAGCAAAACCATTTACAATCCTACTCTTTGCATAACTCCACACTTGAGTGTAAATTCACAGCTCTTTAATATCTTACTCAGATGCTCGATTTTTTCTTCCCCAAGGTATTACAATGAAGCCAGAGTGGCTGAGTCTAAGAGGGATTTAAAGCCTCAGCTACATACGATGTCACAACCACCCTGCTTGTGACCTGCATACTTGTGACCTGCAAATCAGGGGCCTCCAGTTCAAATACGTCTCCTTGATATGTTTTGTTACTCCATATTCTTTGAAACCTCACAGAAAATTTTTCACACAAAAGAGCAGAATTTCCAGTATCTCTTGAATAATATTGCAATACTGAGTTCTCACCTGACACAGGGGCAATCTTCTAGAGATGGGTTGCAGGTACCTCCTTCCGACTTCTTCATGCCAGATTATGCAAGACAAGCAATCTCTACAGTCTTATCCACTCCACATTCATTCTTTGATATTGGCTGTTACCTGCCATTGAATTTATGACACCTGTTCTAGGCCCTGATGGTTAATCCAAGGTCAACAATCCAATTACCCTCTTCTCTCACAAGTTTCCCTGTGTGAAGCTGTAGGTCCTTACCCACCGTCAGATGCCAGTCAGTGCCACTTTTGTCCATCAGAGAGGTCTCTGAGGCCTTTCCTCCCAAGACTTGTTGACCACCCCCCCAAACATCCAGCAACAAGCTCTGAAGACAAGGCCAGCTACATAATTTGCAAAGCCCAGTGCAAAAGGAAAATGTAGGGCCTCTTGTTCAAAAGGCAGGGGAAAAGGTGGCAATAAAAATACTACACTATAAACATTTTCCTTTCTTCTACTGTCCTTCTCTCACAGTGTCATGGTGGATTTTATTTGCTATTTAACGGCATGTTCCCTCAGACATGGGAATACTTACAGGACAAGTGCAGACCTTCACAGGTGCCCAAGGACCCCACCTGCAATTCTGTGCATATGGCCCACCAACAGAGGATTTGTCTCCCTATAGCTGCCAGGTGCCGGCCACAGCCAGGGGCATGGAAGTCATCTCCCCTTCCCATGGCCCCACTGCCCCAATCCATGGTGGATGGGCAACCACCAAGGGACCATAACATCCATACCAGGATGCCTTTGGTACCTGGATGGGAGGTGGGCAAAAGACTCTCCCCCATCAGTTCACCTACCAAATATACCATGGAGTTGCCAGCCCAAGGAAAGTCTGCCTACCACTTTGCCCTGCTCCCAGATGCTATGGGGCACAAGCTAACCATGAACCTCCCATGTTTGCTCACATGCCACTACTTGGGCCAAAGAGTGATGGTAGAATGCTACCCACAACACCCCCCCAATCTCCTCCTTGCCAACCCAAGCTGGTTGCCGCCTCCAGCAGAGGGCTATAGCAGTCAGAAAATGCAGACAGGGTGTGGGGGTGCTGAGCATGGCCAGGGTGTGAGGGACTGGGGAGCACACAGCCAAGAACCCAGGCTAGGAAAGTGATAGGAGGGACCAGGAATGAGCTGAGGCTCCAATCCCCCGACACATACTCCTTTGTGCCATCATACTTCACTTACAAAATACAAATTCTAAGACAAAATTATTAAGAATTCCTAATAGCTACAGAGCATCAAGCCACAAATGTGGGGCACTTCTGAGCAGGAGATGTGTGATTGCACTGGTCCCACAACTGTGAAACCAGTCCTGATGGCAGACCATGGAATCCGAAGAGAAGTATCTTTGTCAAGCCACAAAAGGTTTGTTATACTTTTCCTCTAGGGCCATGGGTGCCTACTCTTTATGTTTCGTAACCTAGTAGTGTACCCAAGTGACTCATGTCTCCAGGAAAGCCTGTTTCAAGGAAGGTGATTTCCTCTATCCACCTAGGCATAGAGGTAGCTGGCAGCTTCTTACCAAAAACATAATAGTGATGATAATAATAATAATAAATTCTATATCACCAAGCACTGTAGTTAGGAAAAGCAAATGCTTAAGAAATTGAAACTTTTTAAGGAAAGCAATTAAATCATTAGTAGAATAAAATAACAACAATAATGATAAGAACATAGACAACTTCCAAATCAATGCTATCTCAATGAAAGGATTTCACAAGCACATTTGTGTTCATTCAGATGTGATTACCGCTCTTCACTTTTAACTGAATTTGGTAGAAAAGAGAACTAATATAAATGCATATTTTTTCAAGTGTCTGAAGAGAAAAAGGTAAACATGGATCTTCATCCATATTCCCACAGGGAGCGCCTTAAATCCTTGGAATATCCCAAATGATAAGAATGATAAAGTTGTCTCAATATTCATAACAAACCCCTTTCAACCACACCTGAGTATATGTTAATGAAGTGACATTTGGTAAGCACCTAAGGATGGCTGATCTCAAGGAGAACCAACCATGTGATTAGAGGTTTGAAACTTTCAGTCCTATCCCCAGAAACCTGGGAAGGGAAGAGAAGCTGGAGATTGAGCTCAATACCAAAGGCCAGTGGCTTAATCAATTGTGCCTATGTAATGAAGCCTCCATAAAAGCCCAAAAGGACAAGGTTCAAATAGCTTCCAGGTTAATGAACCAGATGCTTCCACATGCCACCTTGCTGGGCACCAAACGCTATGAGGACAGAAGCTCCTTTGTTCAGGACTTCACCCTATTTATCTCTTTTTGGCTATAAATTCATATCCTTTGATACCCTATGTAATAAACCAGTAATCTTGCAAGTAAACTGGTTTCCTGAGTTCTGTGAGCCGCCCTAGCAAGATAATGAAACCCCAGGAGAGGGTCATGGGAATCCCTGATTATAGCTAGCAGGTCAGAAGCACAGGTAACAACCTGGGCTTTCAATTGGCATCCGAAGTGGAGGGCAATCTTGTGGAACTGAGCCACTAATCTGTGGGATCCAATGAAATCTCTGGATAGACGGTGTCAGAACTGAGTTCAATTGTCAGACATCCAGCTGCTGGTGGTATGGGAACTCCCACACCCACCCTACCATCACACACTATAATTGGTGACTAGAATCATTACATGGTATGTTTTATTATGAGAAGTTATCAAATCACATTGGCCAAAGTTTTCTGAAGATTACCAAGAAACAAATATTAAAACAAACAGGCTACAGCTTAATGAGGAGGCTCAGCTTTAATTACACAAGGGCTGGTAAGGAGCAGAGAGAATTCATTTTCTTTCTTCGCCCCCCCTTTCCATCTACATACATTACATTTTTAATATCTCTGAACTTCACCACGTTTTCCCTTTTTTCTACAACAGAAAAGAGTTTGTTTATTTATTTATTTGTCAGAGAGAGAGAGGAAGAAAGAGAGCAGAAGCAGGGGGAGTGGCAGGCAGAGGAAGAAGCAGGCTCCCCGCTGAGCAGGAAGCAGGATGCAGGATAGATCTCGGGGCAGAAGGCAAGGCAGACGCTTAACCGAGCCACCCAGGAATCCCATTTCTACAACATTATTTTAGCATGTTTGATAAGAAGCATATCTCACTATGACCTTGATTCATAACTATATTATTTGAATTTAATGCTCTGTTAATGTTGTAATGTCAACATTGAGGTTATTATGGTTTCATTTACATATATATCATGCTATAGCATGTGTTGGTCACTGGCTCAGGCTGTAGCAATAAGGATAGTGGAGAAACAAAAAAAAAAGCATGTTAGTTTTATAAGGGACAAATCATTGTGAAAACATTCAATTTTATTTCATGGTCTGTTTATTATTTCGAAACTCCCTTCCATAATGTCAATGGTTTTAATTTTAATATATGAATGTGTACAATACACAAATGGTTTTATGACTGTTTCAATAATAAGAAAACTGAAAATAAATGAACATAAAAGGGAAAATTTTGCTATCTACTACTTTGGAGGATTACCCTATCAGTATGCTTAATCTAATTAGTACATGATTATGTGATTCTCTGCCTCTATGTTTCTTTGTTATCATTGGGGGAAAAAATTCCTTTTAAAATCCTAACTGCAAAGAGCTTTGATTAAGTCTTCAATTCCAGGGCTTCAGTATACTTCAGTAACTCTGACCTCCTTCCTCAATTCCAGTGGCTTCCTCACACTTGAGTAAATCTTTCCCACCGCCCCACTTTGAAATTTGTCCTCAATCAACTCTAATGCTTAACCCCAAAATACCTCTGACAACAGGTTTCTATCATGCCAACTCTCTCATTGCCACCCCACTTTTAGACTTAGACTATATGCCCCTGACTTGTCCATTGACCCTGCTGGCCTCACATCCTTCCCTCTCTAAATGGAACACTATGGTTTACCTCTTGATGACCATTCTCTCCAACAAGTTTAACTCCCTAGATTTTGTGTCCAATTTCATACGAACTTCAACACAATTTATCAATTTTTTATTGGTCTTTTTTTTCTCCTTCATGTATGTACTTAGCATTCACCTGAGCTCCCAATCTCACTCTAACCTCCTCATTCTCAGCAGATGGTCTTGCCTTAAATGCCACTGCATAAGCTAAGTCTCAATTACCTTCTTCCTTTTCTTCATGCTCAGATAAAGAGGTATGCCTGTATTCCTTCATGGTTAATTCTTCACCTTTATCATCACCTCATGCCTCCCCAACTTTCCACTTCCTTGTAGACCTTGCTCCAACTATTTCTACCTATCTCTCCTGTATGTTCAAGCTCTCTATCTCTACTAGGTCTTTCTTTTCAGATTATAGTATGCCCAACTTTCATTCATTTTTTAAAATAACACAACAAAAACATCCTCTCCTGATCCCATAGTAACTAACCCTTTTTCCTACACCATGCATGGGTTTTTGTGCCTAATGCATCCTATTTATCTTCACCTCATTAAATCCACTCATCTTTAAATTATAGTGCATGTATAATTTTCTTAGGAGAAATCATTCTTGCTGCTCAAGCCTGATCACTTCCTCTGTCAAACATTTTCAATAAACTGTATTCCCTTCCTTCAGAGAATTATCCCAATTTGTAATTATATATAATTTAGCATGACTCATTAACAAATTTTCCTCCTCACCATTCTGAAACTTGGGGAGAAGAGGCACATGTCTGTTTTGATAAACATTGTCCCTCCAACATATTACCATTTATTGAATACTTATATGACGAATGTTAATTTGGCCTATCAACTTGTTTCAAGGCAATATACTAAGTAATAGATCATACATCCACAGTGATCTTCATTCCTGAATATAACTACTTTAATATGCCACAGAAAAGGTTTTCTCAGAGCACCTGGGTGGCTCAGTCAGTTAAATGTCTGCCTTCAGCTCGGGTCATAATCCCAGGGTCTGGGATAGAAACCCAGGTTGGGGGGCGCCTGGGTGGCACAGCGGTTAAGCGTCTGCCTTCGGCTCAGGGCGTGATCCCGGCGTTATGGGATCGAGCCCCACGTCAGGCTCCTCTGCTATGAGCCTGCTTCTTCCTCTCCCACTCCCCCTGCTTGTGTTCCCTCTCTCGCTGACTGTCTCTATCTCTGTCGAATAAATAAGTAAAATCTTTAAAAAAAAAAAAAAAAAGAAACCCAGGTTGGGCTACCTGCTCACTGGGGAGTCTGCTTCTCCCTCTGCCCCCATCCATATTCTCTCTCTCTCAAATAAATAAATAAAATCTTTAAAAAAAACAAACAAGTTTTCTTTGCCAGAAGGAAGCTTAGCCAGCCCAAGTTCAATTTCACATTGAAACTAGGACTTTGATACCATTTAAGTTCTCTGATGAAAAGATGATGAATGTGGTGTAAAATATGATAATAGAGTGTCTATTTTTAGTAAAATTTTTAATAATTTATTAATAATTAATTTTTCATTGATTTTATGTGTGCCTTTTCTCCAGAAGATATGATTTTTGTTCTTTCCCAAAGATGTTTAAAAGTTTGCCTTTTTTGGGGCACCTGTGTGGCTCAGATGGTTGGGTGTCTGCCTTCAGCTTGGGTCATGATCTCCAGGTTCTGGGATCAAGCCCCATGTCAGGCTCCCAGCTCAGCAGGGAGTCTGCTTCTTCCTCTCCCTTTGCCTCTCCCCTGCTTGTACTCTCTCTGTCTCTGTCTCTCTCTTTCTCTCTCAAATGAATAAATAAAATCTTCAAAAACAATAAAAATTAAAATTAAATAAAAGTTTGTCTTTTTCAATACTCTTCTATTCCTATAATGCATTGTCCATCAAAGTATCTGCCTTGGATTTGTCTAAAATAAAGGGTAAAAAAATAACCCTTTAAAAATATTGTATTATGGGGGCGCCTGTGGGGCTCAGTTGTTAAGCATCTGCCTTCGGCTCAGGGCGTGATCCCAGAGTCCTGGGATCGAGCCCCACATCAGGCTCCTCCGCTGAGAGCCTGCTTCTTCCTCTCCCACTCCCCCTGCTTGTGTTCCCTCTCTCGCTGGCTGTCTCTCTGTCAAATAAATAAATAAAATCTTTTTAAAAAAATATTGTATTATGAATTTACCAAAATGAAACTGCCATCAAAGAAAATGTATCCCTCTTGCTCTCTTTATTTATTTTTTACTTTCATGAATACTAAGTAGTAGGCTTGTCTCGTCCTCCAATACTTCTATCATAGAATAAATTTAAGTTAAATTCCTGAGATAAGTTTTAGCTGGTATTTCTATTTCTACAGACATTATCACATAGAAAGATGCTCTAAACTAATTAATAATGTAAACCTTAAAAAAATATTTAGCTAAACATATGTAGCTGGACTTTAGACAAAGTATTCAATTATGTGTTATTGTATTGGAAGTAACGCTACTAAGCAAAAAAAAGGGCCCTCTTTTTAAGTCCTCCTCAGTCAGTCCTCATTGTGCTAAGTTCTCATTGTGTTAAGTCTTGTGTCCAGAGGACTGATATTTACTAAGGCTTCCCAATGACATTTAGCAACAAAGCTAACTGTAAGATAAGAGACAGACCTCAGCAAAATATTTAGGCTATAAACATTTAGGGAATTAAAGAGTTTGTAGGTGGTTATTAACACAAAGAGATGCATAGCTAAGGAAAAGAAAATGAAGTAAGAACTGTTAATGTTTCTCATAGTCAGCAAAAAATGTGGACTATAATTATGGTGTATGCATAGATGTCTCTTTAAAGACACATTGTGGTGAAACCAACATCAAAATAAGCTCAGGGCAATGGAGTAGACCCTCTCTAGTGATAGCTATACACCACTAACTTACTAACAAAGGTACCACCTCAACTTGACTTGAAACTCCTAGCCTATGCCCGAACAGGAGTCTTCTTTAAAGAGTAAAACCAGGCAGCTTATGCTGATGCTCAAAATTAATATTGTATGGTGATTCCTCAAAAAAATTAAACATAAAATTACCACACAGTTCAGGAATTCTACTTCTAAAATTGGGTATATGAAAAAGAACTGAAAACAAAAACTCAAAGTGATATTTATACACCAATGTACAGCATTACTCAAATGACAACATTATTCAAAATAGCCAAAAGATATAAAGAACCCAAATATCCATCAACAAATGAATAAACAAAAATGGGGTACATTCATTCAATGGAATATTATTCAGCCTTAAAAAGAAATGAAATTATGACACATGCTACAACATGGATGAACTTTAAAGAAGTGCTAAGTGAAATAAGCTGGTTGCAAAAGGACAAAGATTACATGATTCCATTTATATAAGGTACCTAGAGTAGGCAAATTCATAGAAACAAAGAACAGAATGGCAGATGCCAGGGATTGGGAGAGGAAACTGGGAACAGGTTATTTAATGGATACGAAGTTTCAATTTGGAAGACAAGAAAGTTCTGAAGATGGATGGTGGTGATGACTGCACAACAATATGAGTGTACTTAATGTCACTGAATAGTACACTTAAAAATGATTAAATGGTATATTGTTATGTATATTTTGCCACTTTTTAAAATCTTATAAAATAAATAGATGTTAGCCATACACAATTTAGAAAATTCAGATAAGCAGAAGTTCTTATAATTTTACAAATTTCATATAACTACTGTTAACATTATGGGGGGGGACCCTAATACCAATGATTATGCTGAATGTGACATGACTATTCACACCCCTTAAGGAAAAAGTAGAACACTTGAAGGAAAACCAAGTTGAAAAGGATCTTAAAATTCATCTTTTACATATGAAAAACAGAAAAAGAGTCCCAGGGGCGCCTGGGTGGCACAGCGGTTAAGCGTCTGCCTTCGGCTCAGGGCGTGATCCCGGCGTTCTGCAGAGGAGCTAGGAGCCTGCTTCTTCCTTTCCCACTCCCCCTGCTTGTGTTCCCTCTCTCGCTGGCTGTCTCTGTCAAGTAAATAAATAAAATCTTTAAAAAAAAAAAAAGAAAGAAAGAAAAAGAGTCCCAGAACATTTAAAGAACTTCCTCCAACTTCACAGAATTCAAAATAAAACTTGACTCTTAGCTAGTGTTCATTAACACAAAATATCTATTGCATAAATATTTTATCCCACCTGCAAAAAGCTAATTGAAGAGCACCTGTGTAGCTCAATCAGTTAATCATCAGACTCTTCGGCTCAGGTCATGATCTCAGGGTCATGAGATCAAACCCCACCCAGGCTCCACACTCCGCATGAGTCCGTTTAAGAGTCTCATCCTCTGCCCCTCCCCCACTCGCAAGCCCTTCTCTCTCAAATAAATAAATCAATCTTAAAAAAAAAAAAAAAGCTAAGTGAGTCCTAAACAAATTAAATCTATGCATATCCATAGTAATCAATGTGTTTCACATTTAAAATCTTGCTGAATAGATATACATAGCACAAGGCTATAGCACTTTAATAATTAGCAGATAGAAAGGCTGTGGAGAGGATAATTAGGATGACACTTAGGCATGTGAGTACCAGAAATGATGTACATTTGAGTCCAACATGATTGTTACTACTTTGTGTTTTCATCTCTTTCTTCCCGGTACATATTGATTACTCATTATCAGATGGTTTCTCAAAAGCCTAAAAGTTAATCTTTGGTGTGAAAAGGGAAACTGATTAACACACTGAGCATGAGCCGTGGCTCTGACTCAATACTTCATGTGGACTCACTGCAATAAGAGGAAAAATCCACTTGATCTAGGATACAGCCCTGGAAATTCAACATGGCTTGAATTTTTATAAATATACATACACACCCGTGAATGCATCATTCAAAGTTGAGGTTCATTAAGAGCGTGTTTCTATTACCCACATGCTCAGAAGAAGAGTTTGTGGGTTTTTTAAGTATACACACCTGTATTACTTACCTCTCAAACTCACCCAACCTGTTTCTTGTTGTGCGGATAGTCCCATTCACATTTTTTTAAAAAGATTTTATTTATTTATTTATTTGGGGGGGGGGGCAGAGGAAGAGGGAGAGGCAGACTTCCCACTGAGCAGGGAGCCCAGTTCAGAGCTTGATCCCAGGACCCTGGGATTATGACCTGAGCGGAAGGCAGACGCTTAACCAACTGAGCCACCCAGGCACCCCCTTTCACATTTCATATCCCAGAGAAAGGCTAAATAATTTGTTACTTAAAAAACCCCACCCCTCTCAAAAAAACAAAAAATCATGGGGACATTTCTTGGTAAGGCCCCAACATCCCTAAGGTATAAGAGAATACCATAATAACTTATCCAGAAAGCGAACGTGCGCTCTTTTCAGTGATCCTTGACCTCATTTGTGACTGTGTTTCTTCCTTCCCTGAATGCTTATTATCCCCTTCCCCCCAAAGGAGAAATGATTCATCTCCTCAAAGATGAACTTTTCAGGGTATTTATTATTTCAGATTTGGCTGACTCATACATACAATGGAATTTTTTATTGTTCTTCCTTTGATTTGTTCTATTCAGAGGTTCCTGATCACGACCTTTTTCACCTCCCATGACTTGTACATGCTTTTCCTTAGGAAGAAATGCTTTTCCTCAAACACCACTTTCCTAATGAGCACCCATCTGTCCTTGAAGTCCATGTTAATAAGAAACCTCCTCTGAGAAGCTTTTCAGGCTCCTCATTCCCATCTCATTGGACTGATCACACATACACCCCTGTGCTATCAGGGTGTCTTGACACAGACATCTGTTGTCCACTTACTCCACTATATTGCAACGTTCTCACATTCATAGAGGAGAGAAATGTGTGTGCTCTCCTACTTATACACTATTGCCTTCTTTTCAGGGAGAAAACTTTTTTCATCTCTGTATTAACTGCACCTAAAATAGGGAGTGTCAAGTACTAACAGTTCCCCAGTTAGTTTTTCTTCAATGTTGATTATTTAATTCTAAATTCTAAAATGTAGTCTATTATCTTACTAGAGGAGCTGAGACTCAAACCTAGGTCTGTGTCTAAAGCCCAAGATATTTCTCCTTCAACATGTTATCCATCTATCTGTTCACTAAACCTCATTTTTTTCCTGCTTCCTGACCATACAGCTAGACTTCATTTCCCAACAATATGTAAGTAGAAGTGAAATATGTCACTTTAGGGCCTGATCCCTTAAAATAACTTCCTGCCAATTTTCTACCACTTACTTCTTCCCCTGTCTGCTGGCTAGATTCAGTGGAGGAACCCAAGACCCTAGAAAATGGCAGAGCCACCAGATAGGTCCCTAAGTCACCATGTGGGGGAGACCAGACATACCCGAGTAGAAGTACTGTGAGAGCAACAAATACTTTTATATGGGGGCACCTGAGTAGCTCAGTTGGTTAAGCGTCTGCCTTCAGCTCAGGTCATGATCCCGGGGTCCTGGGATCAAGTCTTGCATCAGGTTCCCTGCTCAGTGGGGCCCCTGCTTCTCCCTCTGCCTGCCACTTCCCCTGCTTGTGCTCTCTTTCTGTCAAATAAATAAATAAAATCTTTAAAAAAAAGAAATAAATGCTTTTATATGGCTTTAAGCTCCTAAAATATTTGAAGCTTTTATTCAGCAGCTTTCCTACTCAATTAATACACTTCTAGAATTGTAATTTTCATACCTTTTTTCCTGATTTTTAAAAGCTATATATATATATACACTGCAGAAATTCAGAGACAGAAAAAGAATAAAAAAGAGAAATAATCCTCACCATTCAGAGATAAACACTATTTCATTTTTGTTTACGTCTTCACAGTCTTCTTTCTGAGGGGTCTAGGGGGTGAGAGGAGGTATAGATATAATAAAGGGAACAAAGAGATATTATTGGAAAGACAGAAGCAGAGGTTTTCTTAGAGAAGAGAACCATTTTTGCTCCTTAATGGATTATTTCATAGTGAAGTGATGAGCCCCAGTTCATAGTATGGAAAGCAGAAAAATGAAAAATTCTATTGCTTTGCATAATAAGTAAAAGAATTTTGAGATTCCCTGGGCAGTATAGCAGCCTAAGAGAGGAGTGAAGGAGCCAGGAGCAAGAGAGGGGAAAAAAGGAGGCTGGTGAGAAAGAGAAAGTTTCCATCAAAATAGAAGAATTCCAGGACCTGGAATGGCAATGCCCCTGAGAAGTTCCCAGCATTGGGAATTCCTGAGACACATTGAAGAACAAGAAAGTCTAATGTCCACTCTTACATTGTTGCCATGTTGTGTCCTGCTAGCCTAGAATGCAAACCCCTTTCTACCGCTGAATATAACCCCATTAGACCCCTGAAAGTTTAATAAAGTCTCACCTACATGAGTGCATGTATGAGTTGTGTTTTAAGAAAATTAAGGGAAATGGCAAGAAGTGAGACATAATAGAAATTACAATCTCAGAGGAAGCAGGGCATCAGAGGAAGAGAGAACTAGCAATAACATAGGTCCCTTCCCTCCTAAATGTCATATACATTTGCCCAATCTTTAATGTCTCTGAAAATATGCTCTTTAATGGCTGAATGCCATGCCAGTGTATGACCGCACCATTTACCTAACTTTGCCCTGTTTGGTGTACTTAGATCGTTTCCAGTTCTCCACTATTACACATAGTTCCTCAGCAAACATCCTCTTACATAAAATGTGGGCTCTAATCCATTATTTCCTGATTTAGTCAAGGCTCCTTTTGTTGTAATGAACAAAAATCCACTCAAATCTGCTTAGGTAGAGAAGAGCAACTTAACATAAGGATCCAGGATTACTGCACAAAACCCACAACCTCGTGTAATCAGCCTCATGAGAAACAGGGAAGCTGTAAAATCACCAGCAATTGCATCTCAGTTGCTCCTTTCAAAGTACACCAATTTTCACTTATCTCTATCTCTGTATGTTTATATGAGAGAGAATTTACTATTAATATTCATATTATGTAAACTATGAAAGATACACAGTAGGTTTTACTCCACTCGTTCTGAGAAAACAGCGAGATGTCTTACAACTAATGACTACACTACTTTCCTTACAGGTCCGATGTCCTACACTTTTTAGGTCTCTTTTTCTCACATATGTTCTTATTCCATGTGTTTGCAATGGGAAACTCACTTCAGGGCCACACTCGATCTCACTCATTCACTGCTTACCAACTCCAAAAATGGCTATTTAATACTTCCACTCCATCTCTCTCGCTTGAGTGCTCTGTCCTTAGAGAATGCTTACTACATTCTGTCTGCAAAAGGAGGCTTCTTCTGTATAAGGGGTAGGGAAGTGACAGGGATCTGTTCTTCTCCATAATCCCTCACCTTCTCCTGCCCTTACACCCAGATTGGGATCTCACATCTGGCAAACATTTGACTTCATCCTTGTTCAGTACTTTGGTTTTTCTATTCTTTTTGTGGTCCATAGAGGTGTTTGTCTTGTTTTTGAGTTAGTCATGTTCTTTCAGATATCTCCTTATAAAAATTATCTATCATTGTTCTTTGACACAGAGATGTATCATAGCCTGGAAGTCCTCTCTACTTAGCTCTTCTCTTCCTTGTATCTATTGACTTTCTCTCCACCTCAAACATTCATGGGTGTCTTCCTCCAGGGTCTAGAGAAGAGGGCACGGGCTGGGCAGTACCACAAAATATGTGTCTACACATCCTTAGAATAAATTCCCAGAAGTGGAATTTCTGTCTCAAAGGTATGATAGTAACAGATTTTGATATATATTGCAAAACTGTCTTCCAGAATACTTAAATCAAGTTATGCTTCTACTAGCAATATGAGAGAGTAACCAACACTATGTATTCTCAGGAGCTGTGATTAATAATTGGCATTTATTCAACATTACCTCTGGCGAGGTCAAAGTCCTGCATTACCTTCCCCTTTCATCACAGTCATACTTCAGGGAAAGCAATGTTGAGATAATAACATGGCACCTCCTGGATGCCAATCTCAGAGTTCCCTTCCAGTCAGTCCGCATTTTTGGACTACCTTCGCATTCCTGCATGAATGTAACTGAGCATATGGGATGCGTAATATTGTGATTTACAATAAATCTATATTTGATCTTCATCCCTGATTCTGGCACAGAGCTTTTTTTCAAACCTTTGAAATTTCCTGAATGATAAGAGCTATACAGGTGTGTTGATATTCATAACAAACCCCTTTTAACCACACCTGAGTTTATATTAAGTCACCTGAGGTGATTTTTGGAAGGCACATCAGGATGAGAGCTGGTTGCCAGGGGAACCAACCATGTGATTAGAGGGTTGGAACTTTTTTTAGTCCTACCTCTAGATCTCTGCGGAGTGAGGAGAAGGCCAGAAGTTGAATCACTTGCCAATAGCTAATGATTTAATCAATCATGCCTGGGTAATAAAGCTTCCATAAAAACCCAAAAGAATTGGGTTCAGAGAGCTTCTGGGTTGGTGAACAGGTGGAGATTCTGACAGAGCTGTACACCCAGAGAGTATGGAATCTTCATACCCCTTTTCACATACCTTGCCCCCCTGCATCTCTTCTATCCAGCCGTTCCTGAGTTATATCATATTATAACAAACTGACTGTAGCCTATCAAATTAATTGAACCCAAGGAAAGTGTCATGGGAACCTCTGATCTATGGCTCGTGAGTCAGAAGCATAGGTGACAACCTGGACTTGCGACTGGCATCTAAAAGGGCAGGGGAGAGGAGGGAGTCTTTGGGATTGAGCCCTTAACCCGTGGGATCTGATACTATCTCCAGGTAAATAGTATCAAAATTGACTTAACTGCTTCATGGTGTTGGCAAAAACCTATACTGTAAGATGTCTAGTTATTATTACATAGAATCTATGGACTAAGCATTAGTATTTTAGTACAAATTTTACCAGGATACCTGATGATAAATCCAGATCACGTAACTTCCTAAAGGCATATAGGCATCTGCTTATTTTTATTATTTTTTATTATTTATTACTTATTTTTGTAAGTATTTATAATAATAAATAATGTTATTTATTATTATTTATTACTTCTAGACTAAGCACTAAGGGCTTAAAAGAAATTTTATTAGAAAAAAAAGAAATGTTATTAGAATATACAATGTCAAATTCAGGTGAAATGGCTTTCTAAAAGCAATGTTTACAATCATCCAAAACAATTACGCCAGGGTTTGAGAAGATTGTATTCAGAATATAAGAGACTCAGTAGACTCCCACTGTCATTTCCCCTAACCTGGCCAGACCACCTCCTGGATGCACACGGCCAAAACTTCACACACTTGCCCATAGAGAACTGGGAAGCAATGCTCACCGACTGTACCCAGCCCAACATCTCCTGATTTGTTTTTTGTTTTGGGTTTGTTTTTTGTTTTGTTTTTTTTTTTTGGAGAATGTGTTCTTTTCATTTTTCACACTACATTGTAATTTTATGAGGACTAGGCTCAAAGGACTCATCTCCACCTAGCCCCCATGGAACCATTACAGCACTTGTACACACATTGTGTCACTGAATACTCATAACATTTGAGTAGATATTATTATTCTGCCCATTTCACAAATGAGAAAACTAAACTTTTAAAAATAGCCAATATAAACTGTGCGGTAGAAGTTTGTTGTTTCTGCCCTCAGGCTCAAATCCACNTTAATGTGGACTCCACATTACTTTTGGGGGTGTCTGTGTGACTCAACATGGGCCATTCTGCTATCTTCTAATCACAGAGAATGCTTCAGGGATGGACACTAATAGAAAGGAATAACTTCTTCCTCACTCTTGATCTTTCCCTTATGTTTTGAGGACATTCAAATATTGTAACCAGTCGTTGTTTCCCCCTTCCCTCACTCCAAGACCTAAGGAAAGGTGAAGAGATTTATCTGATTGTTACAGTTGAGAAAAGAACACAGGGCATATTCACCTCAACAGTTTCAGATATTCTCTGAAGAGATAGTTCTGTGAGAACATAGGGTCTGCTTTGCTCCCACAGGGACAGGTTGAGTGAGCCCTCACAGTAGAAAAAAACAGCTGCAGGAAAGACCTGGGCCACTCTACCACTGCCATGACCTCCTAGCTAATCTCTCAGGTTCGGTTATCAAACCCATTTTGCCCTCATACTGTAATAATCCTCTAAACTATCTTTCCCGGCTAATAAGGGTAATGTTTTATTTCTCTGCCTTATAAGGCCAAACAGGTACATGGCCCAATCAGAGCTAATCCCCCAAGCTTTGAGAAGGGTAATGGGGAGGAGAGAAGCAAGGCTGCTCTTTCCCCCTGGACTTGAATGGGGGAGGATGTGAGCCTGTATGTCTATAAGAGGAAGACAGCTCGAATCAAGGATAGAAGCCAGGTTCTGCTAACATCAGGTAAGTTCCTAAAACCAGTTACTCCTGAAGACCACTCTACAATTTAGACTTCTGGATTAATAATCCAACACATTTCCTTTATTGCTTAAGCTGAATTAGATTTTGAATCACTTCCAACAGAAAAAGTCCATACACACAAATTAGCAAAGGATATTAAGAAGACATAAGATAACTGATTGTGGAGTTGGAGATGGAAGTTCAGGCTGGGATGAACTTCCTAGAGACACTCTTAGTATGGATCAGTTAAAGACACAATCAATGAATGATCACCATTATATGCTAAACACAATGATGGATAAACCAAAGTCTCTATGTTCGAGTTATTTACTCTAATTTACTGGGGGAAGGTAGACACTAAAAGGTTATCTCCATATGTGGTGGCAGGTTCAACGGCAGAGCCATTCTCACAGTGAGCTATGAAGGCCCAGGAGAGAGCCTCCATCCACGGGGACTGGGATGGAGATTGTCAGAGGCTGACACCTGAACTGCTTCCTGGAAGGAATAGGAATAGGAGGTGGCTGTGAGAAGATGGCAGCATAGGGTTTTCCAGACAAAGGGAAACGAAGTTGCTCAAGCAGAGAAGTATCAAATAATAGGATGTTGGGGGAGGGAGGGGTACTGACCTAGGCTTGTTAGACCGTAAAGAATGAGGAGAAAGATGAAAACGTGATCACGTATCTGGAGCATATAATTCACACAGATGAAGAATTGGAGTCAAGTCAGAAAAAGAGATTATCAACAGACTTTAGAGGACCCAAAATGCCAATTGGGGCAATGGAACTTAGCCCTTACAATAAGTGATGATATAAAACTGAAGCACAACTTTTAACAGAGAATTAGATGATAAAGCAATGTTTTAAAAAAAATAATCTGGCAACAAACTACAGCACAGACTGGATGCCAAAATACCAGTTAGGAGACTATTATATTGATCCAACTGAGAGGAGGTGAGGACCTGAACTATGGTATGGAAAGAAAGTGGGAATTGATGAAAGAAGTAAAGCTAAGTCCTAGTATTTACTCCAATCCTACAATAACTGGCTTAAAAGTAGGTATCATGAAGAAAATTTTCACCTCCACTTGTATGATAGTCATATGTGAATATGTTTTTCACCATATAGTTTGCAAAATCTCGAAGGCAGGGACTATGGCTGGTTCTTTGTGATTCTCTTAGCACACAGTAGGTATTTTTAAAATATTATAGGCTTTAATTGAATTGTCAAATCCGGTTTTGTTGGTTTTATTATTTTTTATCTTCTTCAAATATGTGTCTATGTGTAATTGACAAGGTTATATTGTTTGCACTGTTGTAAAAGTAAATAGGAAAATGAGTTCAGTAGGGCACTGGTCCAGGAGAGAGAATACACAATGATCCCAGTATTGTTTACAAAAGAACCATAAGAAGGTATTTAATCCTATTTACCTACTAAAGTTCCCCAAGATAAAAAAATGAGAATGTTCTTTTACAAGATATATGGAAACTTTACATTAAAAAGACTGAGGTGGAATAAGAAGCAGTCCCTGTTCTCAAAAAAAGGACAGGGGAAAATAAAGACAGCAATAACTATTACATAGATCATTTTCTTAAACTTAGGATTCAGACACACCATTAACCCAGGGAGTTTTAAGTTTTTTGTAAGAGACCTAGAGTTTAATAAATAAATAAGTTGCTGCTCTCAAGATAACTCTCTTCTACCTAGTTTTTTTTTAATTGGGAAGCCTGATTAAAAGGAAATCAATTTTTAAAAAAGTAAGCTTTGGGGGCACCTGGGTGGCTCAGTCGTTAAGCGCCTGCCTTCAGCTCAGGGCGTGATCCCAAGGGTCCTGGGATTGAGCCCCACATCAGGCTCCTTTGCTGGGAGCTTGCTTCCTCCTCTCCCACTCCCCCTGCTTATGTTCCCTCTCTGGCTGTCTCTCTGTCAAATAAATAAATAAAATCTTAAAAAAAAAAAAAAGTAAGCTTTGGGGGCACCTGGGTGGCTCACTCAGTTAAGCGTCTGACTCTTGATTTTGGTTCAGGTCATGATCTCAGGGTCGTGGGATCGAGCCCTCCCCACTCAGCGTGGAATCTACTTAAGGATTCTCTCTCCCTCTGCCCCTCCCCCCTCTTTCTCTCTCAAATAAATAAATACAATTTTAAAAAGATAAAATAAAAGTAAGCTCTGGTACCACTATCACTAACTACAACACTGATAACTGAAGCCAAGACCTTGGCCTTGCTGCCAATAAAGCTAGGAGTGCTATTGCCTTCTGGCAAATGTCTTGTTGATTAACATAGTTCATGGAGAAATTGCCATTTCAGGTAGTGTCTTGAATTTCTGCAACGGATAAAGCAATGGTTCTCAAATTTTAAAGGACAGAAGAGACTTATCTACAGTATTTGTTTTGCTGGTTGCAGATTGTACTCCCAGAGATTCTGATTCAACAGCCTTAGTGTGGGAATCCTTCAGTGATCACACATCCTTGATGACTCTGAGGCAAGAGCTCCATGGACCGTGTTTTGAAAATCATATACTATCTAGGTTTCCTATGTCATGAATATCTGGATTGGGGTATGAATCTGACCATGTAGTATGGGCTTTAATTAAAATACAGTGGCACAGATGAGGGACGGACTAATTTTGCTCAATGAAAAAGGAAGGCAGGAAGAGGGTAAGAGAAATACTCCCAAAAAGTAGGGATATTTGATTAGAGATTTAAAAGATGAGAAGAAATTTTACAGCTGGAAAGGAACAAGAAGAGAAACAATGATGAAGAAGGAAAATGTATGCAAAAGGAGGATGGTAGATATGGAAAATATAAGACTACAGGTGTATCTTGGGCTTCCTTATACAGAGCCTTGTGTCCTCAGAGGAGCAGTTTACCCTGCGGGTTTGTAGTTCCGAAACACAACAGCTGCACCAGGAATCTCCTAATGTTTTTATCAAAATGTAGATTCCCAGGGCTTCAGCAGACCCACTGAATCAAATCCCTTGAGGAGAGATCTCGGTATCTGGACTTAGAAGAAGGACCTCCGGCACTCTGATTAGCAGACAGTATGGGAACTACTAGTAAACCAAGGGCTTGTCCAAACTGAGATTCTAGGTCCTTAAGGGAATACAGCATTTGAGAATTAATGTCAGGAAACACCCAGCCAGCAAAGCAAAATATAGTCAAGAAGGAGTTCCAAAGCCAGAAATAAGGCAGTCAGAAAATTTCCATAGAGTAAAGGATATATTATAAAGATAAGAGTTAGATAAATGAGTGGACTAAAAAAAGCAGAAGATGTGGACACAGAAGGCAGTTTCTAGAATAAAGACAATGTGAGACAGAGAAGTGTCCTGTGAGAGAGGAAGCAGAGACGGACCTCCTGAACTGTACAAGGTACTGTCCGCAGAGATGGTCTAACAGCATCCTTAATCAAGCTGATGATGAAAAGATACACAGTTCAATCAGAAGTTGAAAAGACAAATCTAAGGAAAAAATCTGGATTGAGGTTTGGAGATTATGATTCAATAGAAACCTGACTTTTAATCAACAGAACAGAGAAAAGAGGCACTGAACCATCAAAGGAAAAAAGGTAGTGTGTGCTGTCCTCTTAGTTTTGTAAATTATGGAGGCTTAGAATTCCACTCTGTTGACCTTCAGCGAAACACGTAAAACTGTTCTTAAAACTGCCAGTAGATGGTGCCAGGGTTTAGGTAAAGAATAAGGGTACCACCAATGACTGTAAATTCAATACCTTGTTTTAAAAAAAAAGAAAAACGTGTTAAAGAAAGACGAAACCCAAATCAGGAAACTAAATCAATATCTGAATGCTTCTTTCTTGTCCGAGACTTACATTACTCCGATTTTTTTCATTTTACTCTAGTTTTAACTTACAACCAATAAATTGCATAACCTGGCCAGAAATGAAACAGATTATGAAAGCCACAAACATAAAAACTCTGAAGAATGTTGAAAATGGTTGTCACGTAAGAAATGCATATTTGCCACAAAGCAGCTAGCTACTTTCAGTGTGTGTCATGATTTGAGGCCTTTAGGCACTTTTACTTTCATGGGCCCCTTCCTCCACTACATTTATATTATATAGAAAATAAAGACAAATATATTCCAAACTGGATTAATTATTTTTTTTCAAGTAGGCTCCACGCCCAACGTGGGGCTTGAACTCATGACCCTGCGATCAAGAGTAGCATGCTCCACCAACTGAGCCAGCCAGGCACCCCCAAACTGGATTAATTATTCAATATTATCATTATATTCACATTTTCCTCCAAATTTAAAACATTTCTGTAGACCACTAAAAGTGTCAGGGGTCCTGTACACTGTCTATTATGCCCAATGGATAAGTCCACCCTGTCTACTGTAAGTTATCCCACGAAACGAAACAGAGAGTAAAACTAGGGGGAGAGAACGAAGGTGAGAAAGAAAGTAGCCCATGCTGACCACCACAGAAGTAAAATTCCTTTAAAGCTTCATGAGGTATCTTAAAATTATATTCAAATATTTCAAGAAATGCTTTAAATTACTTCCCATCAGGGAAAAAATAAGGAAAACAAAATTTCTTAACTGATTCATTAGTCAATGCATAAGGTTCAATTGCAGTGAATCTCAAACTCTTGAATTCGTTGCTGAGGGAGACACAATTCAGTGTGCACAAGAAATGGATCAAGTGTAATTGCAACAGGAAGTAGAACCAACTTATGAGAAAGAATCTAGGCTTCTATTTTGTCAAGAAGGGAAGGATGGAAAAGTAGAAGAGAGCCACTGTTCTTTTTCTCAGGATCTAATTCTGAAAAAGGAAGTTTATGACTGCAAAATTTGAGAGTCTACAGTTTTCAGTAATGTCCTACATTGTACAATAGTAGCAACCTTAAACAGAATTCAGAATCTTAAGAGGTAGAGACCTGGAGAGAGGGGCCTGGCAACTGCACTCCTGGGGAAACAAGGAGAGCCATTACAAGACATTCTGACAGACAACACATTCTGACAGACAACACAGCAGACAACACAACAGAAGCAGTGCGGGGTGTCTGGGACCAGGGATCACGGTCAGGAGTACAGGGCCACTCTCCTACTCGACTAATGCCTTTCACCACCATCCTTGCTGTGGAATTTGCTTTAATTGAGCCAATCTCCCCTGATTTTTTGCTAGACTTCAAGTACAACTATTTGATGGAGAATGTTTTAGTTTTTAATTTGTCCTTAATATTTTACATAATTAAATAATGGCTCATCAAAAACTATCTATATTGGCAAACAAAAAAATCTTTATTCAAGCTGGAATGACATGATTCGCTTTTTTTTTTTTAAGATTTTATTTATTTATTCGACAGAGATAGAGACAGCCAGCGAGAGAGGGAACAAGCAGGGGGAGAGGGAGAGGAAGAAGCAGGCTCATAGCAGAGGAGCCTGATGTGGGGCTCGCTCCCATAACGCCGGGATCATGCCTTGAGCCGAAGGCAGATGCTTAACCGCTGTGCCACCCAGGCGCCCCTCGCTTTTTTTTTTTAACTCTGATTTTCTTTTAATGTTCACACTTCATAAAGATAATGGGGAAAAAAGTATTCACCTATATAACTAATTCTCCCTATAACCTTTTTCAAAAAGTTAGAGCTACCAAAAAGAGAAAAATCTTAAAAGAGGAAATAGTGGATTTCTGGATTTCCTGCTTTAATAATAACAAGCTAACATCAAACTGGAATTATTTCAAATTCCAAAACAAACATTTATTTATATTCAACTTAAAAACTTTTGACACAGAAGTACCTGTGTAGGCGAGGACTTCCCAGAACCCACTGCATACATGATTCAGAGAAAAAAATCTTGAAGTCAAGTATAGCTTTTTACTGAGCAGTGATTCTTGGGGGATTTGAGTCCAGTACAAGGTCCCAGAGAGATGGTGGTGAAAGAGCAGCCCAGAGTACCCACTATTTTTCTCAGAGAGCGTGTTACCTGCTCTTCCTGCCACATTACCCCATGAGAGGTAGAGAAGGAAGGAATAATAATCTGTCCACCAGCCCCTGCTCTTTCAGAGGCCGGAGGAACAATGCCACAACATGACTTTAGAGGCAGCCCTCCAGTTCCAACCCACAAATCTGATCGTGAGATATGGGGAAACTGGGTGGATGTAGGATTCCTAGTAAGTACCGTACACACAGAGAAGAAACAATGTGGATTGTTTACACATCTCCAAACAATCCTGACCTGTGGCAGCTCTACTCTCATTCGTGTCAATCTAATGCAGGTCACACAGCATTCGGCACTCATCTTCCATTCTGTCCATTAAGCTTGCACTACATCCATCGTGGAGAGCAAATTCCCTGATAACCAGCCATTAAGAGAAGCAAAATAGGGTTTAGAATCAAATTTCCTGGGTTCAGATCTGGTCTCTGCTACTTATTAGTTGTTTATTATCCATCAAATGGAGATGATGATAATAATATGTACATCAGAAATATCTAATAAGGATTCAATGAGATCATTCATATAAAAGCTCTTAGCTCATAACACCTGGCACAGAATAAGAGTTCAAAGTTAGGTATTAGCCATATTATTTGTTATTCTGGGAAACGACACTTCAGGACATGTCTGTTAAAGATGGCTGAGGCCCCGTATACCACAGAGAAAGAGCTGGGACAGAGAAGTGTCCCCTAGTGCCTCAGCCAAAAACAACTTGAAAGTTAGACTTTTGTTTTTGAATTGCAGAGGTTCAACAGCAGTGAACAAGAAATAAAGGTCAGCAGCCGTTTCCTCTGGAATCTGGCAAGAGATTTGTCATCTGAGAATTGGCTCAACTTGTGGGTAGAAAGAAAGAAATCTTCCTCCCTGCAACCTTATATAACTATGTAGGGTTATTCTACTTCTCTTCTTTACCTAATCCCCACTTCCCAAAAATGTATAAAGTAACTGCCTTCGGCAAGCCCGTGTGGCAGTTTTGAGGTACGATCCTAAATAGTGAGGACACATATTATTCTGTGAATGCTGAATATTTTTTTCCATTATAGGATTTAACAGTAATGCTGTAGACATGCTCTGTATTGAACAAGTAACCCCTCAATGGCAAAATGTGGCCTTTATTTCCTTTCACAGATCACTTCTTATTTCACAGTATATTACAATACTATTATTTAAAAAGCACACTTAGTCAATACTTGATTCAAATCATTGTGAAGAATAGAGTTATCTCCCATAATTTCAGTTCTACAGGTTTTCTACCATACACAATTTGTTTCAAGCAAAACAGAAAAATCCCTATCCACACAATGTCATTGCTCTCTCTTATACAGAACAGGTAATTTCATACACATCCTTGAAGGTCTCTCAGAGGTGAAGAATCAAGTAGCATAAGAAATGAAATCTGTTCCACAATTCATATCCAGCTCATATTCATTGGAACTACTTGGAGAATTTTTAAAAATCCTTTGCCTCAAGCCTATGGTTCTTATCCTTTAATTTGTGCTACATACCACCTAAATTGAAGTTGCCTGGATATCCATTTTCTAAATTATTCATTCTCTCTCTCACTGTTAGTAGCCTGGTCACAGAAATACTGTGAAAATGTTAGCATAATCAAGCAAACACCTTGATTTCTTCATTGATTTAAAAACATATTCATTGAATACCCTCTATTTCAGGCATTGTGCTAGGTGTTGCTTATATAGCAACAAATAAAACAGTTACCACCTCACTCTCATAAGGCTTACCATTAACTGAAGGAATCACATAAGAGACAAATAAACAAAAAAATAAATATATAATTACGAATTATAATGAGCAAAAAAAAGGAAAAGAAGAAAGAAAGAAAGAAAGAAAGAAAGAAAGAAAGAAAGAAAGAAAGAGAAAGAAAGGAAAGAAAGAAAGAAAGAAAGAAAGAAAGAAAGAAAGAAAGAAAGAAAGAAAGAAAGAAAAGAAAGGCATATGTCATTACAACAAGGAGGCACCCAACTGATGTTGAGGGATCAGAGACCTCTCTAAATTAGAATATGTAATTTCAGACCTATGGCATTCCACAGGGTTAGTTAGGTGAAGATTTGGGCAGTGATTTTTTCTAAGCAGAGCACATGCAAAGTCCCTAGGACAACAAAGAACTTGCCACATTAAGAAACAGAAAAAGTCCAATATGGTGGAACTTAGTGAACAATGGGGAGAATCCTATCATAAAGACTTAACCTCATATAACTTCTTTGAATTCAATTTTTTAATCCAGAAAGTCAATTCAAAAAGACATACTGCTAGATAATTTACAGTTTGAATTTAAATTTCAAGTTCTCAGCAAAATTATGTAAATAAGCCTGTATTCCAGCCTGTCAAATTCCACACTCTCCCATACATCACTCCTGTAAGTCCTGCCTCTGCTACATGATGCCTACATCTTTTAAGTTATTTATCAAATAGTCTAAAATTAATGCAGTACAAACATGAAATGATTTTTGTTTTTGTTTTTAACTATGCTCTATAAAATCTCTTATCTATTTTAACATCTTAAAGCAATTCCAGTCACATCCGATTTTAATGTCTAACCTAGTCTAATCCAAATTTTAAAACTTCAATTTCAGTCCAGTTCTGTGGTGTTTTTTTCCCCCTCCTGGCACCTGCCATATTTGGCCTGAGTGATTTCGGAAGGAGAAAGGCAAGTTCTGCTCACCCCCTCCTCCTGTCCCACTCCTGGGTTCCTTTTTCCTTATACAAACTTCTCTCAAAATGCCAAGCAACCTCTGTTGGCTTTGAATTATCCTCAAAAATTTTTTCTCTAAACTTGGGCAAGTCTGATCAATCATTTTTAAGATTTATTAAATACCAGTTTGGAAGAAGTGACATTTCTGCTTGATCCTTTGGGCTTCCTCAAAGTATGGCGACCTCAGGGCAATCCTCTCTGTGTGGCAGTCAGGGGTCCCAAAGTTAGTATCTAAGCAAACAAAATGGGAACTATAACACCTCTTTTGACCTAGCCTTAGAAGTCATGCAGTGTCACTCCCACCTCACTGTATTGGTTAAAAGTGGGTCACATGCCTATCCAGAGTTTTGAGGAAGAGTTATAGGCCCTAAATATCTATTGACAGGAGAATTTCTGATCATTAAAAACAAAACAAAACACCTATCTATTTTAAGGAAATTTACATTATAGGACATCTTGTAAGAGACTGCCTGAGAGAAAAACAAGCTTCTTGTCTTGCTTTTGCGAAGAAATAGAAACCAGACTGCATGCAGAAAAGAGAGCTTCATGAGTAGGGCTTAGTCCGGCTCACTAGTGCCACTTCATCTACTGGTCATGTATGTCTCAGCACAGAATAATTTATGCTTTTTAAATTAATCCCATATTGCTTAACATTCCCTGGGCTTCCAGGAATTACCCAAAAAAAAAAAAAAAAATTCCAATATGTTTTTAACACAAAAGTATAAAATAAAAAGGAGCAAGTATAACCCAGTTTGTTCTTTCCTCTGTTTTTTTGTGACTTGTCCTAATGATTATACTACCTCATGTATTTATTTCATATGAAGTCCTAACCTCGAGCAGGCCAGGGATTTTAGTTTGCCTTAATATAGTCATCAGGTGGCTTTTGCTTTCTATGTAATTCCTGCTTTCTGTTGACTCCTTATCTCTTGTTTTAGATCTGCCTCAAAAAACATTATAAATTGTGTAGCCATTTTATCAAACAAATTAGACTCTGTAGTGTGCGAATTATTTTCTATTCTTTTCTTTCAAATGCTTGGTAGGTCTAACAGGTTTCCTTCAATCAGTGAAGTGAAAGTGACACTACATGATTTCCAAGGCTAGGTGAGAAGAGGCGTTACAGCTCCCACTTTGTTTGCTAAGATACTAACTTTGGGACTCCTGACTGCCACACAGAGGACTGCCCTGAGGTCACCATACTTTGAGGAAGCTCAGGCAATAAGGAGAGTCCTCTGAAAGTATTCAAATTGATAGTCATGTTGACGTCACAACTGACAAAGAGCATCAACCATCAGACAAATGAGAGAAGACATCTCCAAATAATTATTCCAGCCCCCAGCCCTTGGGTCACCCCTAGCCATTATGGCTTCCCAACTGAAGCCCCAGACTATGAGCAGAAACAAGGTATTTGAATTATACCTTGTCCAAATTCCTGATCCACAGAATCTGTGATCATAATAAAATGTTTATCTTAATCTACTAATTTGGAATTTGTTACATGACAACAGTAGGTACAATAACAGATTTTTTGCAAAATATTGACTTATCTAGCTAAGATCTAGAATTCACAAACTCCACCAGTCTCTTTAGCCTATCAGCCCAATTTTCCCTTACACATCTGTTATGTGTTGAGCTGTGTCCCCAAAACTTTACATGAAGTCCTAGCTCCAGTACCTCAGAATAGTACCTCAGTATCTTATTTGGAGATAAAGTTTATATAGAGATAATCAAGTTAAAATAAGGTTATTAGAACAGGCCTCAATCCAGTATGACTGGTATTCTTATAAAAGGGGGGAAATTTGGAGACAAGCATGCATACAAGGAGAAAGACATGTGATCATAAAGATGACCATCTATCAACCACGGAGGGAATCCTAGAACAGATCCTTCCCTCATAGCCCTCAAAAGCAGCAACTCTGTTAATGACTTGATTTCTGACTTCTAGCTTCCAGAATGGCAAAACAATAGATTTCTGTTGGCTAAGCCACCATTCTGTGGTGCTTTGTCATGGGCATCCCTAGAAAACAAAACAGCATCCAAGAGTCGGTAGTCAGGGAGAACTCCCTCGGTCCAGGATAGATGCAAGACTTCATAGGAGTCCCGTACGTAATCTATTGTTGGAACTGTCCTGATATAGGAGTATCATCAACATTAGTCCCATCATGTGGTCTGCTGGTTGATGCTATTTGTCAGTTTGTGACATCAACAGGAGTATCAATTGGAACACTTTCACAAGGCCTCTCCTTGTTGCCTCGGCTTCCTCAAAGTATGGTGACCTCAGGGCAATCCTCTCTGTAGTGGTAAGGATATTACTATGCCCCCAAAGCAGCCATTCTATCCTTAACCAACTCTGTTAACAATTTATTTGGTAAGCCAAAATCATCTTGGCATCAGGCAGATTGAGTTTAATCCACCTTATAGAACAGAATAATATTTATAGAATACTCCTTTACATATTCTCAGACAGCTACCTATCTCACCTGAGTATATTCTTGAACAAAAAACACATCCCCAGTCTCTTACATTCCTTATGTGATATGATCCCATGTCCCTTCACCACTATGATTACTCTCCTCTGAATTTAAGTTCATTTATGCCAAAACAAGAAAGAAATTTTTTATAATAAAAACCATCCGGTAATATCACAGGCTACCTTAAATGGCAATAAGTTTACTATCACTGAAAGAAGATCTTTGAAGATTCACTCAGAGATATTATAGAGAGATAACTAAATCAGAGAAGATAGTAGACTGGCTGTCTTCAATGATATTTTTCAATTTTAGGTTTTTATAACATATTAGACACCTAAGATTCTGTTCTATTCCCTCATAAACTATAAAATATCCAGAAAAAATGAGGAATTATTTTCTAATCTTGAAAGGGGAATGGCCTTTATAAGCATGGCCCCAAATAGCAAAGCCATAAAAGAAAACTGATAAATTTAATTCCATAAAATTTTAAAACCCTGAATGGCAGTAAATAAACAAAACCAAACCACTGGCAACAGAAAATGATTTTTTACAGAATTTACAAAAATGAATATAAATGACAAACATGAAAAATGCTTAATTTCATTCATAATTTTTAAAATGGAAATGAGAGGCACCTGGGTGACTCAGTCGGGTGAGCACCCAACTCTTGATTTTGGCTCAGGTCATGATCTCGGGGTCCTGGGATCAAGCCCCCCCTCGAGCTCTGTGCTCGAGGATTCTTTCTCCTTCTCCTTCTGCCCCTCCCCCCGCTTGCACACATGCACACGCTCTCACTCTCTCTCTAAAATAAATCTTTTTTTAAAATGGAAATTAAAGTGAGGAAATTATACATTCTGCCTATCAGATTAGCATTCTTTTTTAATTTTTTTTAAAGACTTATTTATTCTAGAGAGAGAAAGCAAGCATCAATGGGAGGTGCAGAGGAAGAAAGAGAGAGAATCTCAAGCAGACTCCACACTGAGCAGAGCCTGCAGTGGGGCTTGATCTCAGGACCCAGAGATCAAGAGTGGGATGCTCAATCAACTGCGTCACCCAGATGCCCCAGCATTGCTTTTTAAATAAAACCCAGTGTTGTCATAAGTGGAGGGAAAAAGAGCTCCAAGGTAAGATCCCAGTCCTGCCAACACCTTGTTAGATTCTTAGCAGACCACCCAGTAGAGCCGCACTGTTCTCAGACTTCTGACTCACAAAGCTGTAAGATTAAAAAATGGGTGTTGTCACTGAGATACCACCTTACACCAGTTAGAATGGCAAAAATAGACAAGGCAAGAAACGATTGTTGGAGAGGATGTGGAGAAAGGGGATCCCTCCTACATTGTTGGTGGGAATGCAAGTTGGTACAGCCACTTTAAAACAGTGTGGAGGTCCCTTAAGNACAGTGTGGAGGTCCCTTAAAAAGTTAAAAATTGAGCTACCCTATGACCCAGCCATTGCACTACTGGGTGTTTACCCCAAAGATACAGACGTAGTGAAGAGAAGGGCCATATGCACCCCAATGTTCATAGCAGCATTGTCCATAATAGCTAAATCGTGGAAGGAGCCAAGATGCCCTTCAACAGATGCCTGGATTAAGAAGTTGTGGTCCATATATACAATGGACCACAACTCAGCTATCAGAAAGAATGAATTCTCAACATTTGCTGCAACATGGATGGCACTGGAGGAGATAATGCTAAGTGACATAAGTCAAGCAGAGAAAGACAATTATCATATGATTTCTCTCATCTATGGAACATAAGAACTAGGAAGATCGGTAGGGGAAGAAAGGGATAAAGTAAGGGGGGGTAATCAGAAGGGGGAATGAAACATGAAAGACTATGGACTATGAGAAACAAACTGAGGGCCTCAGAGGGGAGGGGGGTGGGGGAATGGGATAGACCGGTGATGGGTAGTAAGGAGGGCACGTATTGCATGGTGCACTGGGTGTTATACGCAACTAATGAATCATCGAACTTTACATCGGAAACCGGGGATGTACTGTATGGTGACTAACATAATATAATAAAAAAACATTTGAAAAAAAAAGAGAAAGAGAGAGAGAAACAACAAAAAAAATGGGTGTTGTTTTAAGCCAACTAAATTCATGGTGACTTTCAATGGCAGCAATAGAAAACTAATATACCTACCAAGTATCAAAAGTCCATAAATAGACCTATACATATTGCAAAAGTAATCCTGAAGTGCTGAAGGATGTCCTTTTAAACAAACTGTGCAGGGTCCATTTTGAAAAAATGTGTCTAGACCACTATTTCACACCATAAACAAAATGAATCCAAGATGGATTGCAGATTGAAAGTGGGGAAGGTGATGGTAAGTTTTTAGAGAAAAACATGGGAGAATACCTTTGTAAGCTTTTTTCCCCAGCTTTACAGAGAGGTATGAGTGACAAATAAAACTTGTATATGTTTTGGTTGCATAATGTGGTTTTTTAAAGGTGTACAATGTGATGATTTAATATCCATATACATTGTGAACTAACATAATCAAGTTAACACATCCATCACCTCACATAGTTACCATTTGTGTGCACATGTGGTGAGACATGTAAGATCTACTCTCAGCAATATTCGAGTATACAGTACAGTATTATTAAGCATAGTCAAAACACTGTACATCTGATCCCCAGAATCTACTGATCTTGTAAATGAAAATTTGATCAAGATCTCCCCATTTCCCCACCCCACCAGCTTCTGGCAACCACCATTCTATGAATTCAACTTTTTTAGATTCTACATATAAGTGCAATCATACAGTATTTGTCTTTCTCTGACTTATTTCACTCAGCACAATGTCCTCTAGGCTCATCTATGTTGTTGCAAATGGCAGGATTTCCTTCCTTTATGGCTGAATAATATTCCATTGTATATATGTATGCCACACATTCTTTATCCATTCATTTGTAGATGGACACTTTTGTTTCCAGATCTTGACATTATGAATAATGTTGCAGTGAACATGGGAGTGCAAATATCTCTTCAAGATACTTATTTTGATTCCTTCAGGTATATACCCAGAAGTGGTATATGAATCATATGGAAGTTCTATTTTTAATTTTTTTTAAAGATTTTATTTACTTGACAGAGAGCGAGAGAGCAAACGCACACAAGCAGGGTGAGCAGCAGGCAGAGGGAGAGAGACAAGCAGGATCCACTGAGCAGAGAGCCTGACATGGGGCTCAATCCCAGGACTCTGGGATCATGACCCGAGCCAAAGGCCACCGCTTAACCAACTGAGCCACCAAGGTGTCCCTATTTTTGATTTTTTAAGAACCTCCATACTGTTTTCCATAATGACTGTGCCAATTTACATCCCCACCAACCGTGTACAAGGGTTCCCTTTTCTCCACACCCTTGCTAACACTGATCTCCTATCTTTCTCATAATAATCATCCTAACAGGATGAGGTCATAGCTCATTGTGGTTTTGATTTTCATTTTCTTGATGATTAGTGATATTGATCATCTTTTCATGTACCTGCTGACCATTCATGTGTCTTCTTTAGAAAAATGTCTATTTGGTTCATGGCCCATTTTTTAATCAGGTTATTTGGGTTTTTGATCTTTGTAATCTTGAGATAGCCAAAGATTCCTAAAACAGGTTTCAAAAAGTACAAACTATAAAGGAAATTTTTGAAAAAAATGGGACTATCATAAAATTAATGACTTTTCTCCATCAAAAGATATTAGTAAAAAAAAAAGTAAAAAGACAATCCATGGAGTGGGCAAAGATATTAATAATGCATATATCTGACAAAGGGCTAGTATCCCAAATATATTTTTTTAAAACTTCTTTAAATCAATAAGGAAAAAATCAGACAACCCAATGGAAAAAATAAACAAAAGACCCAAGGAAACATTTCACAAAAGAGAATATCAAAATGGCCAATAAATTTATTAAAATGTGCTAAACTTCATTAGTTGTCTGGGAAATGCAAATAAAACCACTATGATGCTACCGCACACCCACCAGAATGAATAAAATGAATGGCTAAAATGATAGCATAGACGTGGAGCAGCTGGAACTTTTATATATTGCTGGTGAGAGAATAAATTGGTCTAACTTTGGACACCGTTTAGCAATATTTACTAAAACTGAACATAGGCATAGTCTGTGACCCAGCAGTTACACTGCTGGGTATAAACCCGATAGAAGTACAAACATATGTTTACCAAAACGAAGGCACTAGAATGTTCACAGCAGCGTGACGGGTAATAAAGCCAATTTCCAAAACCTGGAAATTACATTTGCTGGTTTCCAGCTACTGTTTATCAGCTCCAAAACCACCATTTCTGTACACTGCTTTGTAATGATGAAACTAGAATTCTGCAAACCACATTTCTACTTTGTCAGATAAATCTATGTATGTCATAAGTTCTGCCAATGGAGGTGCTAAAGAGAGACGAGAGGGCTGGAAGAGGGAGAACTGGATTCCTTCCTGTTTTGCTTCCTGTTTCTGTCAGCATCATCCCAATAATGATCCTTCATTCTGGAATTAACAATTTTTGCAGTTTTCAGTTTTTCCACTCTCCTAGAACCAGTCTCCCCATTCCCCTCAGAGACATCAGCACCATTCAGGCCCCTCAAGGGACCCCCTCCTCCAACGTCCTGATGCACCAGCACCAGTGGACCAGCAATGCCTCTTCAGATGTTTTTTTTTTTAAGTTTTTATTTAAACTCCAGTTAGAAAACATACAGTGCAATATTAGTTTCAGGTGTACAGTATAGTGGTTCAACACTTCCATACAAGACGCAGTGCTCATTACAACAAATGTACTCCTTAATCCCCATCACCTATTTAACCCATCACCCCATCCCTTCCCCTTTAGTAACCATCAGATTGTTCTTTATGGTTACCTCTTTGGATGTTTTGATGCCAGCTCTGCAGAACTACTCCTTCAAACCTCTAAGTTCTAATAATCTTAACCTCTCTCTTTTATCCAAGACCCTTACAGATGCTTCCTTCAGTTATTATCTTTGCATTACCTTAATGTTCCCTTTGACTTTTCAGTCCTCCAATACCTACTTAACTAATTCTTTAAATTATCTCATTTGAAATAACTGAAATGTTGATAGTCCATCAAAAGTAGAATGGATAAAGTGTAATATGTTCTCAAAATGGAATTCTACATGAAAGTGAGAATGAATGATCTACCACTATACCTAATGATGCAGATGAATCTCATTAACGAGGGTAAGTGAAAGAAGCCAAACACAAAAACTGTGCACAATGATTCTACTAATATAAAATATAAAAACAATGTACAGTGTCTAGAAGTCAGGATAGTACTTACCTTTGGGAAGATGGTAGGGGTATTGGTTGGTGGCTTTAATTTTTTTATTTTTTTAAAGATTTTATTTATTTATTTATTTGACAGAGAGAAAGAGAGAGCACAAGTAGGGGGAGCAGCAGAGGGAGAGGGAGAAGCAGGCTCCCTGGGAGCTGAACATGGGACTTGATCCCAGGACCCTGGGATCATGACCTGAGCCGAAGGAAGATGCTTAACTGACTGAGCACCCCAGGTGCCCCTGGTTGGTAGCTTTAGAGCACAAGAAGAGCTTCTGCAGGGCCAGTAACGTTCTGCATCTTGATCTGGGCTTCATGACACAGCAGTGTTCAGTTTTTAAGAATTCATTGAGTCTTACCATTTATAATATGATCACTTTTCTGTATGCTTATCATACATCCATAAAATATTTAAACAATAATGTGGCTATCAGTTGTAAGCTAATGTTTGCAGTCTAGTTGGGACATTGTCAGTAACTTTGTTATAAAAATTTCTTTATATAGTCAAAAAGGTGGCAGAATTGAGTAATTTATATTTTTAAAATTAAAACAGTTTAAAATTAAAATATTATACAAAAATAGGCACAGTACTTTTTCTTAAGTCTTTTTGCATAATGCTTCACATTTGTTTTTGTAGTCTTGTCTCATTTCTTTTAAAAACTTGTAGAGTACCATTAGAGTACTCAAGCTTATTTTATCAGCATGGTTTTATAAGGACATGAGAAAACTAGAGATGACTTAAGAAATGAATCCCACATATCTTCTTGAAAACCTGCCAACACTTTAGATCTTGGTTCCTATCTTCCCTCTCAGTGTATGTGCCCTAATATCTACTAAAAATCTATAATTGCTTTTTATCTGCTTTAGTTAGCTATTTTTATTCCTTTCCCACATTCCACCTGCTTGATAGTACTTGTTACATCTTCAGTCTCCGTGATGCAATTTATACCACTGGGCTGGACTGTTTGTTCTCTGCAGTGATGCCTTCTGTATACCATGATCTAATTGTAGGCCAGACTTTCCCATACCATTCCCTGAAGGATCATCCATTCAATTTCTTCTCCATTTACATTTCCAAGTCCTGACTCTTTCTGATCTTCCAGGTCCTGCCCTCACTTAAGAAATATCCAAAAATATAATTTTCACAAACTAAACACACCTGTAAAATGAGAGCCCAGGTAAAGACACAGGAACATTACCAACATGCCTCATGGGGTAGTTCACTCAAAGTCTAGATGAGAATCTGTTAAAATCATTTATTTATTCTATCAATATTTATAGTACATCCATAATGCCAGTCCTACTTTCAGATGCTGGTGCTACCCTGGAAATCCATAAAACCAAATTCTTAGTCCTGGCTCTGCCATGTTCTAACTATTTGATCTTAACTGGATTATTTAATACTCCTAAGCCTCAATTTCTTTGCATGTGAACAGTATTAAAACATTTCTAATGTTTCTAATTATCTAAGGATAAGCCTTATTCGGAAAATATGAGTTAAGAGGGGAAAGACACAGATGTCCAGTAAAGCATAATTAATTGGGCATGTTTCTATTCTTTTTCATAAATCTCATAAACATGAGCAAAAAAGAGAAGAATTAAAAGGAGATATAAGAAAGGAAATTAAAGGAGTATAAAAAAAACAAAGAATGGACAACAACAAAAGAGAACTATTTCAACAAATCTACTGGGAAAGAAGATAGAGAAGAGATAACTAATTTAGCAATGTAAGCTGTAGCCTGTCTGCAGATAGGTATACCAGTAAACTAGCCCATTTGTTCTCTAGAGGCTCAAGGCAAGGATATTTGAGTTCCCATGGAAAATTGGGGAGGGTAAAGGGTAGCTCAAGCTAAAACCAGGGCCTAGTCAAGAGTCTGCATGTTTGTATATGAAGCAGTTAGAAGTCTAGGTCCCCATCCCACCTTACTAATAAAGGACGAGAAATTGACTCAGAGAAGCACTGGACTCATGAAATCAAAGAACCATGTGGGGAATAGAATTCACTTTAAAAGGATTAAGTGAAAATCTGAATACTGAAACTGAGACTTTCAGCCACTTTTTTCTACCCTACTTTCAGAATAGCAGCCACACATGCACACCAACTCCTTCACATTTGCCCCCACTTCCCAATTCATGTTGCATTTAAATATATTCAAAATGTTGCTGACAGGCATATGACAGAGATGTTGTAATATTTGGAAAAATTAACAAAAGGATCTTAGGAAATTTAGTAGAGGAAAGATGAGAGAATTACTAACTGCAGGAAAAAGTATATGAGAAAGAGGTGTGGTTAATAGCGCATAACTGTGGCACAGTCATGATAATGTTAACACTGAGTATTGATTTAGCCCAAAATTATCATGCAGCTACATTGGGGGTGAGGGAAGGAGAGTGGTTAGACATGGGAGTGTGCTAGGTATGACTGGTCTTCAATATACATGCTCACCCTTTCAACATACCTCCCTAATTACAGAGCCTGGGAAGTTAAAAATGGCCATATTTTCCAAATGGCCTTGAAGCTGCAGTTCTAGATACAATTTAACTTCTGTCATAAGATGCACTTGTTGAGATTTGGAAGGCCACAGTGTGGCAAAGGCCATTTCCTTGTGGCTGTGACTACTAGTAAACAAGCTTGAACAGATAAGAGTGTTTGCAGGGGACAGACTTCATGTTCCAATGTCTATTTAGGACTTTAAGGGCGTGCCGTGCACTCTACCTGGTATGCCACTGAATCCAATAGTCCTGTGGTGGCTTTTGTCTCCCACTCAGTTGTTGCCTGCCCCAGCCCCCAACAATTTAGTAATCACTTAGCTCCCTGCTCTGAATGCCTAGAACAGTTGCAGTTTCCAGAACTGAACACTGGTACTGGGAGAAAACTAAATCCCAAATGACAAATTGAGAAATAGCAGTATGAGCACATTCTTTAAAAATCTAGAATTTCTTGCCAGGGAAATCAGCTAACAGCATGGGACTGAGTAGCCTTGGAGATACAAAGAAGTAAATGTAATTTATAAATTATACTGCAGGTATCCTAAAAGCATAAACTGGAATTGGCCTCATTCATCTAACATTATTGTTGTAAAATTAAAGATACTACTACAACTGTAGGGCAGTTTTAAACAGTTTTAAACATACACATATGCCAATTCTCTTCTCTAATAAAAGTTTTCCCATATTAAGTTTATAATATTCATACAGCCAAGGGAAGAAATATATTCAAGTATTTCACAGTATGTCTCACCATACATCCCTTCATTGACCTCTGAAAACAGAAGAATCACTGTGTGTTAATACAATGTTTTGATGCATTCTTTTTAACCCATACACAAGGAGTCTTACACCTCGCCTCCGCCAGATCTCTAAGAACTTTCAGGAAGCTTATGTTTCCATGATCATTTTTGGTTCTGTTTCTAACTGAATTACCATTTTGCATTTGCTAATTCTTGCAGCCTGGATGGGTTCACATAAGGAGCTTAGCTCCTTTTCTTGGTTTTCTTCATCCCATCCATCCCTTCAACCACAGACACACACACACACAGACACACACACACACACACACACACACACACAAAAAGACTCATTCGCATACTTTCACACATGCTTTTGAGAGGAGCTGACTGTCAAAGTTTGGGGAAAATAGAGGAAATTTACTTTGGAGAAATATAAGCATCTAAAAAATAAAGTTTTACATTCTTGTTCCTAAAAGCCCTATGATCTTTTCTACACTTGCCTCCTGCCATGCTGTTCAGGCTTCTAGGTCGTCTCTCCTGGGCTCCATCCTTCACAGGAAGAGAAAAGTCATATTTTCTTACGTGGAAAAACTAAAGTCGCACCAACTTTCTCCTTCAAACTCCTCTCGGAGCTTCCCATTACACAGTGTAGGAGTCAGCAGAAACTTTAAAATTACAGCTGTCAGGTCAGCCACAGCACATTTTCAGAAGAGTCAAGTTTCCCCAAGGTAGATTTCTAGGAAGGGACATTTTTTTTTTAAGATTTTATTTTTTATTTATTCGACAGAGATAGAGAAAGCCAGCAAGAGAGGGAACACAGGCAGGGGGAGTGGGAGAGGAAGAAGCAGGCTCATAGCAGAGGAGCCTGATGTGGGGCTCGATCCCAGAACGCCGGGATCACGCCCTGAGCCGAAGGCAGACGCTTAACCGCTGTGCCACCCAGGCGCCCCAGGAAGGGACATTTTAATTCATATTGCATAAAGAAAGACTTTCTGATTATCAGAAAAATAAAATAGTGAAAGGAATGCCAAAAGGAAATGATAATGTGTCATATTTGAAAATACTATGAAAAGATAAATACTAATCTCTCCTGAATGGTTTATTGAAGGTTTTGATTACCTTTTTGTCACTGTGTGATAAATCTTTATTCACTCCCTTCCTTAGGAATACACAGAGTAAGATTAGGTAGAGAAACCCAAAGTTATCCTTGGAAATAAATTCCTTACTCTGTGTGTGTGTGTGTGTGTGTGTGTGTGTGTGTGTGTGTGTGTGTTATGTGCTTTTATTTAATCATGTCTTTATATCATTAAAAATTTATCTGCTTTGGCAAACATGTCATTGGCAATATCTCTCAATCTTCTTTGTGCTATTTTGATGTCCATATAAGCAGTCACTCAATTATAGTGCATCTCAAAAACATTTTCATTCAGTGAACTAGTCTCTAAAACTGCAGAGGGGTGAGTTTTTTTTTCTTTACAAAACTACACTTATTCAATGTTTGTGGACCCACATTCCTCATTAAAGATTGAAGCCAGCAGATGAAAGAAGCTGAAACTTGAAAAGTCAAATCCCCTCAATATGTATTTATTACCTCCAATTATTGGTAGGAAATATATATATGAATTTGTGTTTTTTCAGGCTTTTAAAATCAACTTGCTTTAATTTACACATCACAGAATTTGCCTGTTGTAAATATACAATTATTTTTAGCAAATTTATAGAGCTGTGCAACCACCACCATGATCCAATTTTTAAACATTTCCATCACCCCAAAAAGCTCCCTGATACCCATTTTCAGCCATTCCCATTCCTACTTTCAGCCCCAGGCAACACCTGATTTATTTTTTGTCTCTAGAGATTTATCTTTTCTTAACATTTCTTATAAATGAAACGATACAATATGTAGTCTTCTGCTTTTGGCTTCTTTCATTTAACATATTTTAAGGCTCATCTATATTGTAGTATGTATCAAGATCTGTTCCTTTTTATTATTAAATAATATCCCATTGTGTGGATGGATATTCCATATTTTATTTATCCATTCTGCAGTTTATGGTCTTCTGGGTTGTTTCCACTTTTTTGGTTATTCTAAATCATGCTGCTATAAACATTCATGTGCCAATTTTTGTATGGATACAGGTTTCCAATTCTCCAATTGCTGGGTCATATGGCAATTCTATGTTTAACTTTTTGATTATTTCCAAAGCAGCTGCACCATCTTTGTATTCACACCAGCAAGGCATAAGAGTTCCAATTTCTACACATCCTGACAAAACTTGACATTGTTAGTCTTTTTTTTATTTTAGCTATTTTAGTGGGCTTGTAATAGTATCTCATTATGGTTTTATGCTGCACTTTCCCAATGATGAGCATCTCTTCATGAGCTTATTAGCCATTTCTATATCTTCTTTGTGAAATGTTTATTCATATCTTTTGCCCATTTTTAATTGAGTAGTTTGTCTTACAATTAGTGCATTATAAGTGTTCTTTATACAGTCTGGACGCAAATACTTTACCAGATATATTATCTGCAAATATGTTCTTCCAATCTCTGGCTTATCTTTTAATTTTCTTAAGACATTCAGGTTTTGAAATGGAAAAAATATATAATTAAAGTCAATATTATGTAAGAAAAATACTTAATCTCCTAATAATTTTATTTTTTTTAAATCCTCAAACCCAAACATTAGTGCTTCTGGGTAATAATGCAGAATGAATTTAACTGGAATTAAAGTCTACCTCCTAAAGGAATAACTATAATATAAGAAACTCGTTTAAAATATGTTTTGACATAGGCTAGTAGTTTACAGCTAACCGGCTTGCAGGGAATGGGGGTGATGGGTGGTGTGTGTGGAGATTCTGATTTGTAAGCATTTCCAATTTCCATGGTGTAAATCTTTCCCCTGGATTATTTCAAGGTATTAATGGTTTAACAACCAGCTCACAAAATACCTGAATATTTAGCTATTGTCTCTAGAGACCCAGAAGAAACTAGCTCTAGCACACTATTGAAAATCTGTGATTTGACTGGTAATAAGACATCTTAAAGAGAAATTACTTTTTTAAAAAAAGGAAAAAAGCAACTGCTTTGGAGGAATTTGCAGATTACCAAGAAAGAAGTCACAATACTTCACGTAAGAATGAAAGATGAGTTTTTAAGAATCCAAGTCGACAGATTATAAAAATTTATAAGTAAATTCTACAAAGGATGAAAATGAAAATAGAAGTATTCTCTGAAGCAAAAAGTGGAGAATATTTTATAACAGTGGTATCGCTGCTGTTAATCAGGCAAACCAAATGGAGTGAACTATGAGCTGTATGGAACTCATTTCATGTGATTTGAGTGGTGCTGACCCTTCCCATCTCCTTACGGCTGTATACACACCACTCTGGTTATACAGAGTACTTCACCCCCTTATCCTCTAAGATTGGTTCAGGAAAAGCAGATGAACCAAATCCAGAGCCCTCCCTTGAACTTTTGGTGAAAGGAGCAAGAAAGAGGTCTACTCTTTTTGCTGCGGTCACAGGACATGAGGACAAGAGAAGCCTGGAGTTGTAGTTTCTCCAATAGTGGACCACTCTTCTCCCACTATTTAGTCACGGGATTTGGGAGGGAAAAAAAACGTCAACTGTCCCATCTCACTGTAGTGCAAAGCATTCCCCCTGGCTACAGTACTGGTCTAGAAGTAATTCAATTAAAGCCAAGTCAGGACTTTCAATCAGAGATAAGGAAGTTAAATGCTCTCTTTCCCAGGAAATGACCTGGTGGCCTCTAGCAGTCTGAGAAAAGTCAGCCTGAGTATAAACCTAACACAAGGAAGATGGCAAAGCCTAGAGAGTCTCTGAGAAAGATCCAAAGTCCTGATGAAGCTCTTCTAGAAGATGCTGTGTGAGTCTTTTCTTTTCTTTCTTTTTTTTTTAAATCAGTTTAAAATCAATGTTATTTTTACTTACAACAAAAACTTCCTATCTGGTTCAACATCTTTCTGCTCTTGAGTTGTTTTGTTTTTTTCAACTTTTTGGTATCATTGCTAATGATACCACTGCTAATACCTTTTTGGACTTTTGTCTTCCCGGGCTTCAACCCTTGACTCCTCTTCTGCTCTTTAAAGGTCTACAGCACATCCAGGGAAACAAGCATGGAAAGACATAAACAGCACAGCACACTGCTGTTGATCCAGGATCATTTCTCCTTTTTCACCAGCAACCTCTTTTCACACAGGCTTATGTGACCCAATTTTGGACTGTGTGCTCACTCTGACCTTGCACACCATCAGAACAGGGCATCTCCTAATTACCCACTGGCTCCCTATGGAGAACTCTGGTGCCTCAGGTAAGAAACACCCTGCCTTGGAGCCACGCTTGGGCTCCTGAGACTTGAGTCCTCAGGACACCCTTGTCAAGAGAGGGATTCACACATCTGTGTCAGCACTTTCTACCAGTTCCCTTCCTACCTTTTCGACAACTCTATTTCAGTTCTTTTCAATAGCTCTACCTGCAATGCCTACTTCCTAAACATTAGCATTTCCCCAGGTCCCAGTGCCACATAGTAATCCCAATTTTTATAGTCAAATAAAACTAAATCCACAGAAATTGAGTGATCTGAGTCCACAGTGACAAAATCAGGCTTGGAATTCAACTTCTAAACACTTTCCAGGGAAGTGTTTTATTCTACAGCAGGTGGAAAACTCCCTGGAGCACTTCTTATTTGATCCTGGGGGTGAAATTTTAAGCAGAATGTTGATATTATAAGTCATTCTAAGAAGGAAGGATCCAAAAGCCATTTTCAGGTGAAGAAATTAAAGGGACTAAGAATGTGTCTCTTGGGAAGAAAATTCATAGGCGAGAGCAGACAGCTGTCTCAAATATCTAAACATCTGGACTATGTAAAGAAAACCAGATTTATTTCATACTTCTCATGAGGAAGATCAGGAGCAATGAACAAAAGGCACAATTAAGTCAATGTGGGTGAAATACATAATAAGAGAAATTTCCAATAATTAGAATTGTTCCCAAATGTTACCTTGTGAGGTGATGAGCTCCCATCAGTAAAAGATTTCAAACAGAAGTTACATGCCAAGAAGTTAGGGGTGTAGGAGACACATAAACTCTTGATTTGAATTGATCAGATGGCTTTTAAGATTCCAGATCCTTTTTAAATTCTAGAATGTGTCTCAAGTGAAATGCAATCACTAAAATTTTAATTGACACTCTTCAAGCTTCAGTGTGCATAACAATCACCTGGAGAGCTAGTTAAACCACATACTCAGGGCCCCACCCCCCAGAGATTCGGATCAGCCAGTCGGAGATGGGCCCAAGAATCCAATTTTCTAATAAACTCCCAAATGATGCTAATTCTGCTGGTCCAGGGACCATGCTTTGCATAGCTCTACAAATCATAATTATTTATTAGATATTTGTCAAGAGATGAAAGAAAAGTAAGAGGCTTTGGCAAGCAAAAAGGGAAATAAAAAGTAATGTGTACTTGGCATTCATATAGGAAATAAAACAGTGTAATGACTACTTCAAAGGAAAGAATCCTTCCAAAACATAGGCCACATCTACCAGAACATATAAAAACATTTGGAGAGGAAATTAATTGGTACATATGGTTGTGGGTGTTCCTTTCCAACCATACTAAACATTCCATCAGAGCCTTTGTTTTACTCATTTGGTTAAGTAATTCCAATGAGATGATGTCGTGTAAAAACTTCCTATTTGGAGTCAGATATCTATTTACTCAGACCCAGGGATCTCTTCTCCCTATCTCTAACACCTTCTTCAGCAACTCCACCTGGACCAGTAATAAAACTGAGGGTGAACTTGTCAGGAGTAAGGAAAAGATGTTTGGGACACACAGTATAATTCAATTGGTAAATATCTTTACCTTTGAAATGGAAACCTGAAATAATCATTTTAAAAATGTAAGCTCCCCAATGGCAAAAGGAAATCCTATCCATCCTTCAAAGTTCATCTCAAATTGCATTCCCTCATTAATTCTTTACTGATTCTATCAACAGGCTGTGTGCTTTAAATCCTTATCTCATGTTCAGATCTCTTAAAACACTTTTTCTATATTCTGAATTGCAAATGTTATTTGTTACATTACTGTAGGCCCAATAACATGGTGAGTTAAACAGAGAATGTGTAATATAAATAATTATTAAATTCTGATACTTAACTATATAGGAATAAATATACAGAAACTACATGGTAGCTTAGGGCTGAGGGAGAGCAGCCAAGGAAGAACAAAGTTGAAAAGGACTCCCCTCCCCAAGGCTGGGGTTCAGACCTCATTGGAGAAGACATGGTTTAGCCCACTGGGTAAAAAAGGAGTTCCCTGGGGCGCCTGGTGGCTCAGTCGTTAGGCGTCTGCCTTTGGCTTAGGGCGTGATCCCGGCGTTCTGGGATCAAGCCCTGCATCAGGCTCCTCTGCTGGGAGCCTGCTTCTTCCTCTCCCATTCCCCCTGCTTATGTTCCCTCCCTCACTGCCTGTCTCTCTCTCTCTCTGTCAAATAAATAAAATCTTAAAAAAAAAAAAAAAGGAGTTCACTGGTTTGCTCTAGCTGGAACTAACTGGGGTCATGGAGAGCAGGAGGCATTCCTCTAGAGTATGGGCTGGGGATAGCTGATCAGTGGCCAGGGTTGTGGGTGTGTACAAGGGATGGGGGCTCTGGGAGCAGGCAGCCCATAGGGGCTGGAAGGAATGATGGCTCCCAGAGTGAAAATCCTCCAAACTCCTGGCAATCCACACACAGGCCTGCACAGGGAATTAGAGCACTGATATGGGCAGGAAGCTTTCAGGACACCAGTCTCTATGTCAAGGACAGGGCTGCTATGGGAATCTTATTGCCAGGCTAGGCTGAAACTGCAAGATCACCTACTGATCACACATTCCAGGCATGTGGCTAAAGCAGAACTCCACCAGATGTCCTCACACACTCCACCAGCTGAAAACAGCAGGAGACACCCTTCAAACAGCCTCTATGGAGAAAGCTTGGCATCATGCTTACTATAAAAAGTGATACTTAAAAAAATTCTGTCCATTTCAAAGAGCATATACTGAAGAACAAATTTGGAGCTACGAAGCAATACATTGACAATTGACACATTTCTGTAATTCCTAGATTGTTGGTTCTCTCAAGATTAAGAATGTGTTTCATCTTAGTAGTCTCTGTGTGCCTTTTACAATAAACTATGCCTTAATAAATACTGAGAATTTCCAGCTGCCTTTTTTCTTATTTTTTCTGCAGAAGTTGACAAGGTGATCCTAAAATTCATATGGAAATGTGAGGGACCCAGAATAGCCAAAACACTCTTGGGGGGGGGGGTGTTGAAGGACTCCTATTTCCTGATTTCACAACTTATCACAAAGCTACAGTAATCAAGACAATGTGGTGTTATTAGCATAAAAATAGAAATATAGACCAATGGAAATGAATTGAGATCCCAGAAATACACCATGAAATTTGTGATCACTTGATTTTTGACATAGGTACCAAAACCATTCTATAGGGAAAGAATATCTTTTCGTTTTTGTTTTTGTTTTAAGATTTTATTTATTTGTCAGAGAGAGAGAGAGAGAGAGCACAAGCAGGGGGAACAGCAGACAGAGGGAGAAGCAGATTCCCCACTGAGCAAGGAGCCCCAACATGAGACTCAATCCCAAGACCCTGGGATCATGAGGTGAGCTGACGGCAGATGCTTAACCAACTGAGCCACCCAGGAGTCCCAAGAATATCTTTTTAATACATGTTACTGCAACAACTGAATATCCACATGCAAAAGAATGAATTTGGGTCCCTACCTCACATCATATACAAAAATTCACTTTAAATTGGTCATAGATCTAAATGTTAGAATTAAAACTATAAAACTCTTAGAAGAAAAGACAGGAGTAAATCTTCATGACTTTGGATTAAGCAATGGTTTCTTAGCTATGACAGCAAAAGCACAAGTGACAAAATAAAAAATAGACAAATTGGATTTCATCAAAATTCAAAACCTATGTGTTTCAAGGACATCATCAAGAAAGTAAAAGACAGCTTACCAAGTGGGAAAAAGTATTCACAAATCATGTATCTGGTAAGGGACTTGTATCCAGAATATATGAAGAACTTTTACAAATCAACAAATAAAACAAATAATCTAATATTAAAACTAGGCATGGACTTGAATAAACATTTCTCCAAAGAAGATACACGAATGGCCAGTAAACATGAAAAGAGGCTCAATTCATACTCATTAAGGAAATGCACATCAAAACCACAATGATCTACTACCTCATACCTACTAGGACAACAATAATCAAAAAGACACTAATAAGTATTGGGGAATATGTGGAGAAATTGAAACTCTCATGTATTGTTGCTGGGGTTATAAAATGGTTCCGTCACTTTGAAAAATAGTCTCATAGTTTCTCAAATGTTAAACAGAATTCCATTCCTAGGCATATACAAGAAAAATGAAAACATATATCCACACAAAAACTTGTACATGAGTGTTTATGGCAGCACATTTACAATAGCCAAAAAGTAAAAACAACTCAAAAGTCCGTTAACTGATGAATGACAACAAAATATGCTATATCCACACAATGGAACACTTATGCTGTAATTAAAAGGAATGAAGAATTGGTGCATGGTAAACATGAACCTTAAATACATTATTCTAAGTGAAATAAGTCACACACAAAAGGCTATATATGATTCTATCTATACTAAATGTTCAGAATAAAAAAATACATAGAGAAAGAGAGTAGATCAGTCATTGTCAGGGGCTGGAGGGGAAAGGAAATTGGAGGATGATAATAGATATGGTGGGGAGAGACGAAAATATTCTACAATTAAGTAGTAGTAATATATTCACAACATAGTGCACATGCTAAAAACCATTGGATCACACACTTTAGAGTGAACTTGGATATGTGAATTATAGCTCAATAAAGCTATTATTTATTTGAGAGCTAAGATTTCAATATTTACTTCCATTTTCTTCTTTCCTTTCCAAGTACAGTTACAGTCAAAGAACCTGTATTGAAAACCTAAAATTTATCTTTCTTTTCTTGGAACAATGAGGATATATAGAAAATTGGAATGTAACAATCAGTCACTTCAAGTTTCAGACATTCTTAAGGTATCTAATTACAGTTATTGGTTGTCATGAATTTTAAAAACTCATGAAAACCACTGAGACAGCGGAGAGACTGTGGCGCTAAATAACCAACGGAAGAGAAGACTTGGGCAAGCCACCTAGTCTCTCTCAGGGTTTCCGATTGCTCACCTGTGAAATATGGAAGTTGGGATAGATGACCTCCAGCATCTACATGTCTCCCTAGAAAATTAACTTCAGAATCAAATTTTCAAAGACCTTTAATGTTTATAAATTAAATAAATAGTAATAAGGATTATTTTCTAACCAAAAAAACTTAAATGTAGGTAGAATTATATATTATGCTTTTCTCTTTTCTTTATTTATTTATTTGAGAGAGGGTGAGAGAGAGCATGAGAGGGGAGAGGGTCAGAGGGAGAAGCAGACTCCCCGCTGAGCTGGGAGCCCCATGCGGGACTTGATCCTGGGATTCCAGGATCATGACCTGAGCCGAAGGCAGTCACTTAACCAACTGAGCCACCCAGGTGTCCCTATGCTTTTCTTTTTTGCCTGATGAAGCCTGTGCCTCTTTATCACTAGGCTACAATATATAATTCCAACCCTGTGTGCATGTGATCATATTATTATATTTGAATTTTTATGTATTCTTTGAAGGAATCTTTATCCACTTGACAACTTGGGCCTTCTGATTTCTATATATACTTATGCATACTTTGATTACATAGATTTCATTTTTCTCTGTGTAAAGTTAAAATACAGGCAGCTAAAAAAAGCATGAGCTATTTCCGCCAGCCCTCTCTCCTGAGACTTTGTTCCCAAGTTAGGCAGTTATTTAAAACTGAGCAATTGTACTGTCTTTTTTTTCTAATGGTTATCATTTCAAAAACTCATGGCACTTTAAAGAAAAACAACAACAACAACAACAACAGAAAATAAAGCAAACCTCCTCCAACTGGTCAGTGTACTTCCTTGAAACATAGCAGATACTCTCCTATCTATATTTGGATTTAAGTATATATTTAGACTCTTTATCCTAGGGAGCTGAGTGCTTTGCACTCTAAAAGCATGTGCTCCTCTATTAGTCATATTAGAAACCATTTTTTCCCTTCCCCCTTCAAAAAAAAAAGTATAAAGGCTAAGAAAAAATAATTTGATCAAGAACAGAAAGGGAGTATAACGGGAGTATAACCAGAAAGAAAAAATCATGGCAAATCAAGTTTCTTGAGTTCTTCTGTCCGTCTGGTCTCCACAAAAGATTACTGCCTACTCACAAAGCCATCCTTGATCGCTGTGTCAAAATTGACCCTGCCTTTCCTCTGCATACCCACAACATGTTACCTGAGACTCTTTTTAATGCTTATTTTATACTGCTATGCATTATATTACTTAAACGTCTGTCTCTCCCATCAGAATTGTATTTTCTTGAATAATGTGTCAGAATACCAGTAAGTCACATCAAATAGAAACCTACTCATTTCCGAACTTAAATCTCTCCAAATTTTCCTAAAATGGGGGAGGATATCTACTCTATATTTATATTCCTTGAATAGCTCCTTGTACAATGACTTCATGAAGGCGGTTCTCAATACAGGTAGTTGAATTATATTCACCTGTGAGATCATCAGTTAAACCAAATGAAAACGCCATTTCCTCAGGTCAAAATTTAGTAAGAATTCTATTACCCAAATGCATTTCAGAAACCTACTGTTCAGTGTTAGCTTTTTCTCTTCCTGTAGATGGGCTTGCCTATCAGTCATTTCACATTCAAGTGATTTTGTCAACATTTCTTGTGTGTCAATGTAATAATTTTCACCAAAGAGTTATAAATTTATAGAAGTATATTGATTATAAAAGCACTATTAGAAATTAATTTCCTCCTGTCTCTTACAGATTTTCTATTTAAAAAGCGTAATAGGGCAGGGCGCCTGCATGGCGCTCAGCATGGAGTCCGCTTGGGGTTCTCTCTCCCTATCCCTTGCCCCTCCTGCTCATTCTCTCTCTCTCAAATAAATGAACAAATCTTTAAAAAAAAAAAAAAAGTGTAACAGGGCAATAGGGCCAGTTACTTGTGAATGGAGTAAAAGGTGAAGCAATGGTTCTTAATGCTGAAAAGATGGACATACTTCCCAGAAAAATACACAAGCACACACCACTTTGCATATAGTTTCAGCAGGTTAATAGATCTTTTCATCCCCACAAAGCCACCAGTCAATAACTCCTCTTCTAGAGAACTGCTCTCAGAAGACTAAGAAAGTGTTGGGTAATTGCCCAGGAATTCCAGTCATCTCCCAATTTTAGAACCAGAGGAAAAAAGTCATCTGTTTTGGGATCTACTCAGTCCACAAATTACCATATGATTGGTACTCTTAGCCTGTATAAATACAATTAAAGTGGAAGATTCTATAATGTATTGTACAAACTGGGACACTTTTGAGGGTGAAAGGAACATCAATAATTACACTAAGACAACAGAACCATGATCTATTTTAAAAAATTATCATTAAATATTATCAGACTTCGATTGTCCAGATGACCATCTCATTTTTTCCATTTTCCACAAAGAACTAAAGTCCACTACCATCAAAAATGACCAAATTTATGGATTTTTCTTCCTTTTATATTTCAATTGGAATAAGTTAAATCTATAGGACTCAGTCTCCTCACCAGTAAACCCATAGGTGGAATAGATGCTCTTTTAAGGTTTTTAATTGATTAAAAGTCAATAATAGCTTACAATCTACTAAAATCTAATTTTGAAGCATAAATTGTTAAAATGTATTATTATCAGTAATCATATAACTAACACGCATATTTACTATATGCCAAGCACTATGCTAAGCACATCATGTATTTTCTCCTGTAATTATCACGAAGAAGTACGTGTCTTAGTCCCACTCTACAGACAAGGAAAACAGAACTTAGGACACTTGACTGAAGTTACACTGCTAGTGAACAAGAGAATTAAGGTCAAAACCCAGTCTGACTGCACAACCTGGGCACTTCCCTGCTAATTTAGGCTAATGAATTTACCAAGCAACATCCCTGCTTTGAACTTAGCTGTCATTCTATCAGTAGCCCTGACATAAAAAAATGACATTTCCAAGGTGTCATGAAAGATACCTCTTTCACAATCGCTTAATTGCTTATTATCACAGTAAATCATAAAAGCCAAAATCAACCCTACCTTTCCTCTGCATACCCACAGCGTGTTGAGACTCTTTTTAATGCTTATTTTATACTGCTATGCATTATAATTACTTAAAATTCTGTCTCTCCCATCAGAAATGTATTTTTGGGGAGATGGGAAGAATATAGTATATTCAATTACTGCTAGCACATATTAAAAATATCAAGTCTACTGAGACCAATTATCTAAGGAATAATTCATAATGGACTACATTATTGAACATGACATAGCTGCAATTATGAGAGATATGACTCCATCTGGAAGGATTTTTAAAATGACAATCTAGAAATTACATTCTATATTTTTACATGTGGCACTTAAAACCAAGTCCTATCAAAGTTTTTTAAAAAATCTTAAAATATAATTTAAATGTGAAATTGTCAATTGCTTTCAGTATTGAGAAGCTACATCAGCACAACATATGGTTCCCATTAATGCCATTTTAAAGGCCCCACCTTATATTACCTAAATACTACCTGAGAGACAGTCATAGGCCCTAGTGGATTTTTAAGCCTAATGACAGGTTTAAATGTCTTAACGTGAAACTTACTATTGTAAGTTAACATGCAAGATTATAATGCAGATTTTCCTGGAGATATAAGGAAACAACAAGCAAAATTTGGCAAAGGACATTTCATTAAATAATGAAAGCAAATCACTTAAATAAAATTGCTGAGGACTATGCCATTTTATATGCTCAGGTATAGACAGTAACTATACAGTTAATAAATGTAAACAACCATAGGGTATCCCTGTAATTGCCCTCCTGTCCTTACATGAATCAGCCAATTTAGGTCTGGGACAAAGCAGAGCAAAGATTTTTTTTTTTTTCAGAATAGAAATCTTTAAAGACCCTGGGGATGTCCCTCTAACTCGCTTTTGACGTTTTCTCAGCTCCAAAACATTTATTCTTAGTTGTATAAATGCTTTGTGTTCCCTGTGAGATTTTTAAATCTTTTTTTTTTTGAAAGATTTTATTTATTTATTTGACAGAGAGAGACAGCCAGCGAGAGAGGGAACACAAGCAGGGGGAGTGGGAGAGGAAGAAGCAGGCTCACAGCAGAGGAGCCTGATGTGGGGCTCGATCCCATAACGCCGGGATCACGCCCTGAGCCGAAGGCAGATGCTTAACCACTGTGCCACCCAGGCGCCCCCCCTGTGAGATTTTAAGTACTCAACAACATGGAAGATCTCTTAAGCAAATGTGTGATGCTAGCAAAATAACAAAAATAACAATAATATTAGAAGATGTAAATATTAAATTAGTCTATATTCTTAGTGACCTTTTAGGAAATATCTTAGAAAAGACTTAAGTGTTCGGTGCCTTTCATTTAGCACATAATTTAAGGTCACATAAATCCTAATACTAACATAAATTATAACCAATTTATTTTCCTCCTACAATTATGCTGAGAGTAGTATAAACTTCCCTTGGGAGAATAGTATAAACTACTTCCTTGGGAGTAGTATACCAAATTACATAATTAAAGCTAAAAATAGTAAACATTTGTCTAAAATGTATCTAATAGAAATCCAAAGCTAGAGATAAACTGACTACATTATAAATTGTATCAAAAAATAGATCCAAAATCAAAGGCATCTTTAAACACAAGCCGGAAGTCCTATTAAATCAAAGGCAAAACTTGAAGGTGGTTATAGCACTACTATTCAGAATCTTAAAACCATCTGGGTACAGGAAAAATAGAGGGAGGTTTCTTCAAAACCACCCACACAGTGGCTGTCTTCCTCCTCCCAGGTCTGCCCATGGAGACCAGCTTCCTGCTCAAGCATGAGGAGCACACAGTGCATATGGAAAACTGTGGAGTCAGCCAAATTCCCACCCACCTCAGTTCCTATCCTCAGCAGCTCCCTGACAACCCACAGAAACCAATCAGTTCAATGTGATGGCAAGATGAAAACCAGGACCCACTTCTCCTGTAAATGGAAATCTTTAGGTACATTGCAGAGATTCAACCAACCCCCAGAGCAGATGAATGAAACATCAAGAGTTTTAAAAAGCAAAAGTTGAAAAGGTGCATTTTATTAGAAAAGGAGATTTGAGGCATGAAGGAATGGAGTTAGCCTAATTACAAATGGAATAAGGAGAAAAAGATATTAAGAAGTATACTTGATCTTTGAACAACATGGGTTTAACTGCACAGGCCTACTTATACGCAGATTTTTTACAGTATAGTATGATAAATGTATTTTCTCTTATAATTTTCTTAACAACATTTTCTTTTCTCTAGGTTACTTTATTGTAAGAACACAGCATATAATACATATACAAAATGTGTGTTAATTGACTCTCTTATCAGTAAGGCCTCTAGTCAACAGTAGGCTATAGTAAAGTCTTGGGGGAGTCAAAAATTATATGCAGATTTTTGACTCCACAAGGGGTTGTCACCCATAATCCCTGCATTGTTCAAAGGTCAACTGTAGTCACATAAAGAGAATAGGAGAAATGAAATCCCTTTCAAAGGCATTAAGACATTAAGAAAATAAATTGAATGATGTAAACAAAAATTAAAACGTGTCTCTCCAGGGGCGCCTGGGTGGCACAGCGGTTAAGCATCTGCCTTCGGCTCAGGGCCCGATCCCGGTGTTATGGGATTGAGCCCCACATCAGGCTCCTCCGCTATGAGCCTGCTTCTTCCTTTCCCACTCCCCCTGCTTGTGCTCCCTCTCTCGCTGTCTCTACCTCTGTCGAATAAATAAATAAAATCTTAAAAAAAAAATGTCTCTCCAGAATCATTAGTGGATGAACTAAGGTATGCAGAGTTTTCAGAGAAGTATATCCTTTAAATACACTTAAAATAAATTTAATCATCTAGGGGTGCCTGGATGGCTCAGTCAATTGAGAGCTCGACTCTTGATTTCCACTCAGGTCATGATCTCAGGGTCACGAGATTGAGCTCTGTGTTGGGGTCCGGCATGGAGCCTGCTTAAGATTCTCTCTCCCCATGCCCCTGCCCGTACCCAGCCACCCCGTACCCCATGGAGGTACTTTCTCTCTCAAAAAAAAATTAACCATCTTGAATGCAAATATTTCTAAAACTTATTGTACATTACTTTGACTTCTTAAGGGCTTATTCTTTAAGGTTTATGATAAAAAAAACATTGTGCAATGATTTACAAACGCCAATCTGAGATCAGGTGGTACATTGACTCATAAGAATCACTTGGGCCACCTCATAAAAATATAGAGAAAAGATTCTGATTTTCTAGGGCAGGAGGAAAGCTCAGAAATCTGTGTTTTTTAAAAACTTTCTCAGGTAATTCTAATTCACAGCCAGTAAGAACATTACCTGACTATTAGCATTCAGGTAGTTTCATTTCTAATAGCTATTCATGTACTCAATACACATTGATTGGGCATCTAATATGTCCTAATATTGAGCACCTAAAATGGACTTTGGTATATAAAGATGAATAAAACATGGTCTGCCAAAGAGTTCATATTCAAATAGGGGAGCCAAATACATAATTATGATACAATGAATCAAACCAATAACAGGATGCCACCAAAATCAATCACTGGACGGTGAAAGACCTCTTAGCTTAGCCAGGGCTTCCTGGAGGAGATGGCATCTGACGTGAATCCTAAAGGTTGAGATATTAGCCAAGTGAATTTGGAGTGAGAATGAGAAGGGAGAAGGGGGCAATGTGCCAAGTCTCCCCCTAATTATACATATAGTATCAGGAATTGATGGTAGAAAAACAGGGAAGAGGTGGATAGGAGTCCGAAGTTCATCTTGCAGTCAGTGGAAAGCTGCTGCAGCATAAAGTCAAGAGTGTCACCATCACACCTGCATTTTAGTCAGATGTCTCTGGCTGGATAAGCGGTATGTAAATTTAAGAAGGATAAGAAATGGAAGGAGAAAGGATTTAGGTAATCGGTAGAAGAATCCCAGGCATGAGATACTGAAGATCTGATGTAAGGCAGTGAAAACTGATATGGAAATGGGAATACAAATTTGAGGAAAATGGAGGCAAAAAGACAAGGTGATTGATTAGATGGGGATGGCAGGTGGGGAGGGTGGGAAAGGACTTGGAAAGAGAAAAACGGAGTCAAGGATGACTCCACCCACCAGCAAGACTAGAAGGCAAGTAACTAATCCTTTCTAAATGTCATTAATAAAATGTGGAGCCTAGGGTCACCTGGGTGGCTTGGTTGGTTAGGCAGCTGGCTCTTGATTTCCACTCAGGTCATGATCTCGGGGTCCTGGGATCAAGCCCTACGTTGGGCTCCCTTCTGAGTGGGGAGTCTACTTGAGACTCTTATCTTCTCCCTCCCCCCTGCTTGCTTGCACATGCTCTCTCAAATAAAAAAAATCTTTAAAAAATAAAATAAAACAAAAATATGAGGTCTAGATGGCCTTTAAGAGAACTTCTATTGTAAAAGTCTATGTATCATTATAATACAGATTATTGTATTATTCAATGTCCTCAAAGCCTCTTAAATTTGACTTTACACTAAGTGACTTCCAGGCATTTTAAATTTTAAGTTCACATACCTGTTTTCTAGAATATTGCTCAGTTCTCTCTTGGTGTTAGTTTATCAGCTGTAATAGTAGCTGCTGACAACATGCCTGCCTACAACAGTTCCTCCCTCTTTTAAGTTTTCTATTTCATATGTACACTGTAGGTACGGAAGTTAGATAACTAAGTAATCTCCCTCTCTTCTGAACTACATAGCACTTCGTTTGTAATTCCCTATGAGACTTCTTCATTCTACACTGTTTTGCTCTTAGTTGTATAAGTGCTTTATATGCCTTGTTAAGGTTTAAGCAACTGAGAATTTAAAAAGTCTCAATATTCTTTGTGCCCTTTTCCCATAAGTGACCCTTTGCACAATCACACTGCATACAGAACTTAAATAATACACAGGTATCTTTTTGCACCAAAATTGTTAAAATTCTGAATAGATTATGAATAAATAGACTGAGGACCCAAACAGCATCTTTTTTTTTCCTGAGTAGAGGTACTACAATGTTCAAAAGATTTAATAGTTTTTCAGAAGGCCTTTTGCTTAGTTCCTTATTCCAGTGTTCTAGATAGATAACATTATTAAGAGTCAGAGATACAAAAACGGCAAAACATCATTAGCACAGAAAAAACTGAAGAGACTCAAGTACAGTTTGAGAAAAGAAGCAACTATCAAAAAAAATAAATAAATAGAGGGAGCCCCTGGTTTTGCAGATAATGAATTGCTATAAATCTATGCGAGGGTTAAATGTGTACATTTTAGTTACAAAAATCCGTTAGGTCCACACATTTCATTGGTGCAATTTGAAAGTATATGTCTAGCAATTTGTATCAACTCTTTACTCTTATCTTCCCTGATAATCGAACCTCACAGATGAACTGAACAAATTAAAGCTAAATAGTGTATTTTTGATGCCAAAACCGTGCCATTAAGGACACGCCTGATGATTTTGACCTTTGTTCAACTACAATTAACTTTATGAGGCTTATATATACTTTTGTACATGTCTCAACAGAACTTTCATTTATCTAGCACACTGCCACTTTTATCTATAAAAATGTTATGTCAAAATTCAACTGAATAGCTAAATTGTCACTTGTTCCAAAAAACACCACAATGGGACCAAACGGATCTATTGGCCCTCTTCCTCTAATGGCTCAAAATAAGCATTCTCCAACTGCTGAACACAACAGTACACATTCTATTTTAAAGTGTCATTTAATGATGCGGAAAGTCCAAGTTGGAAAAAGTCTCAGAAATTGTGAGTTAAAGACTGCCTATAATTTGAATATTTAAGAAGGCAAGGAATCACAGAATTTTGATTTTTTTAGTTTTTAATAGATACTATGTCTAATGCGCTACAGAAGCAGAAAGCATTAGTTAGTATTCACAGAAAGCCTAAAATTTGCTTGTCTAGTGTCTCTCAGGTCTACTCCCTACTTAAATTCTGTCCTACATGAACTCCAAAAAAGAGTTTAGCTATCAGGGGCTTATTGTTTCTTATCTATAATGATTAAAGTTTGGCAAACATCTTTTTTGGTCTTACCTTACTTGATGCAAGATGGGAATTTTCCAAAGATATTTTTAATAGAAAACAAAGTAGAGCAGGAGGCCTCAAAATGAGCTGAGATATGGGATGAGTTTTACAGAGTAAGCCTTTTAATCCAAACCTAATCGAAATTTAGATATGGCTGAATCAGCTCAAACACCGATTATGTACCACATTACTATAATGTGGCAAATGCTAGAATAGACATATATATGTATTATTGGTTTACTAACAGGCTTGATGGAGTATTCCATATAAATCTACTAATTTTTACTCTCCCCTCAGTCTTAACAGTATTTATTAGCCAGTTGTCAAAGTCTCTCCTTATTCCTGAAACTTGCCTTCTTTGTCTTTCATACCTAAATCAAAGATGGCAAACAGAGGGCACTTGTGCCATCGCTCGTATTTCCCTTGCCATGGCAGTCATTCTTTCCAAAAAAGTTCTCAAAAGACATCTTATACAGTGTACCAGGTGGTCATTAAGAGTAACTGGCACATGACATGAAACCCATCTTCTTCCTTTATCTGGATTTACTTCCACTAGTACCATATTGGCAGATGCTATTTGAAACTTTCAGCATGGGGTCTGATTTCTTGCCCAGCCAGAAACACATATTCTTTAATTTCTGTTAAAGCTTTTTGTATCCCCTTTTGGGGCAACCTCTAATTTATTTCCTATGTGAGGAAACTCAAGGTCCAAGCTCATCTGTAGAGCAGAGATAACTATAGATAGATTTTTCCATATGCAATGAAAAATCACACACACCTCATGTTATTAGTTCTACTCACATAATATTAATACTAATTAATATGATTTGAGTATGAACTTGAGCGCCAATAATACCTGTATATTGCAAATATGAAAACTGGTAATTAGAGAGAGTCAGGATTAGAATTAAGGCAGTCAAGACTCTTGAACTGCTAACTTGTTCCCTCCACCACCTCCACTCCTTATTTCTCCAGATCTTCTAAATGTTTCCAGACAAGGGTAGCACTCCTCTGAGAAGTCCTTATTTTTTTTTAATTTTTTTAAAGATTTTATTTACTTATTTGAAAAAGAGAGAATGTGTGTGAGAGACAGAGAGAACATGAGCAGGGGGAGGGTAAGAGGGAGAAGCAAACTCCCCGCTGAGCAGGGAGCCTGATGTAAGACTCAATCCTGGTACTCCAGGGTCACCAGGATCATGATCTGAGCTGAAGGCAGTCACTTAACCAACTGAGCCACCCAGGCGCTCCATCCTTAGTTTTTTTTAAAAAGTCCTTAGTTTTCTTTATACACTATTTTAAGCATATATTGGGAGTAACAGACTTCCTCAGGAAAACACACACAAGAAAGCAAATAGGACAAAACATTAACATCTGGCCAATCTAGAAGAAAGCTCTCTTGGTATTCATTGTACTATTCCTGCAACTTTTCTGAAGGTTTGAAATCTTTTAAAATAACGAGTTGGAGAAAAAAGGGTATAGACCTAATCTTCACTGAGTAAAGGGTCTTAAAATTATAGATGCCTTAGAATATTAATAGGACAATTTATATGTTCATTAATAGGACAATTTATATGTTCATTAAAACATTTTTAAAAATTTGAGGAGGGTGCAGAAAATAACCTTAGGTAATTTAAATATGAGTTATAAAGGAATATACAGCACAGGAAAATTGTTTCTATCCTTTTGCTTTTGAAAATTTAACTAATAAGAACAGCTTGACCAACCGGAATAAATGCAAGGACAGCAGCCAAGACACACAGGCTAGATCTGAAGGCAAAGTGATATGGAAATCATAGAATTTTAAAGCAGGAAAAGGTTTTTAAAATTGTCTACTTCAATCTGCTCATTTTACTGATGATGGAATTCAATACCAGACTTTAAATGAACTGTCCAAATTTCTGCAGTCTGATAGCAGCAAAACTACTCATTTCTTCTGTATCTCAGTTACAGCCTGTATCATTCTAATTCCTTTATTAAGTGATAAAGCCATCCCAAGATGGCTTATGAGAAAAGGGGTAGGGGGCTGCAGTGAACATTATGGTGATAGAGTCATTGGCCAACATGACTGAAAAAGGCATATAGGGGTAACTTAACTTTCAGAGGAACTGGCTAAAAACGTTCATCTCTCCGTCATGTATTCCACTAGGTCAACTTCATTACTAGGCTATAAGGTGGTTCTCCTATAGTCCCAAGTTCATATCATCAGACACCAATCCTGTAGACAAGATTTTGCTTTTCCTATAATACAAACAAAAGTCCCAGAATTAAATTTTATTGACCCTGATCAACCTGACTTGGGTCATGTGTCCATCCCTTAACCAATCTCTGTGGCCATGGGAGGGAAATGTCAAATGCATTTGATTTACTTAGTAAAGGTCATATTCCCCTGTCCTGTACTCAGGGAAAAAGTCATATTCACTGAAATCACAGGCTGAGAGTAGGAGAGAGTTGGATCAATAAAAAAAAAAAAAACAAAAAAACAAAACAAAACAAAAAAAAAACAACTGGGCTACTGTTAACAAAAGAAGTAGGTACAGATAACAAATGGCAAAATCCAAAATTCTACATCTATCCATAAATAAAAGTTGAAAAAATAAAGGCTAAGAGAAGACAAAAATCGCTTTTTAAAAAACACCCAAAAAACTATCTTAAGGGGAAAAGAAAGACTAATCTGCTTTCTTATACTTCAGGAAAGAATAAGGACCAACAGGCAGACGAGAAAAGGATAAAGATTCAATTCAGCAGACATGAAGAACTTTCTAACAATTAAAGATATCCAGTAACTGAACAGGTGGCATCATGAAGATGAGTTTCCCATAGTTGGGAAGCCTTCAAACAGAAGGAGGTGACCATCTGTGAGGAATGTTATAGAAGGGATCCCTATACTGGGTGGGAGGTTGCTCTAAACTGCCTGTTAGATTCCTTCCAACTCTAAGATTCTAAATTATTGAGAACAGCATGAATAAAAGATCCAAACCCATTCAAGAACTAAATTATTTAACAAAAGGTAACAGAACTTTCAGCTATGAAGTTGAATCAACCAGACTTTGGGTGCCAGCTATGCCATTTAATAAGGAAAACAGATACAAATCTTTTAAAATTATTATTTTTAAATTACATTAAAGTTTATTTTACAAGGAAGCACACCACCCTCCCCCCCAAATTTAAAAATTTTCTCTTTCAAATTTGATCAATATGTTTACATAGTTTCACTTCTATCAGACTTATTCCCTAAGAACATAGCTAACTTCTCTATTACTCTTTTTATCTTCCCACCTCCTGGGATATAGAATAGCTAGGTAGTCCTGCTACTATCAAGCTGCACTTTTTCACTTAGCATTATATTAAATATGTTTATTACATTGACAGAAAATCTTCATCGTTAACATTTTAACATCTTATACATTCAGTTGTGTTGGTGTATCATATTTACTCCGCCAGTTCCCTGTTGGCATTTAGGTTTCTTTGAACTCTTCACTATAGTTCTACCACGAACATTTTTATACAAACAGCCTTTTCCTCTCTTGAATTATTTCCCAGGTCTGGGGTTACTGGGCCAAAGGGTATGGATATTTTTATGGTTCTGAAAATGTACTACCAAAAGAATGTTAGCAGTTTTCAGTGCTACTAGCAATAACTGAGTTTAACATTTCCTCAGGGCATTATCCATATTAGGTTCAATTCACCACTTTAAAAATTGCTAACATATATTAAGTGGTACTGTATAATTATTTACTTTTTTTTCCCTCCACTAATGAGTTGGAATAGCATTCTCAACTTTTTTTTTTTTTTTTTTTTTTTTTAAAAAAAAACCCCCCAATTTTTTTTTTTTTGTCTCACAGATACAATTCTTTCCTTTATCTCACTGGGGATGTTAAATTTATTTTCAATTCTTGTTCTATTAACTCTGTTTCCTTGTATGTACATAGATTCCTTTATTTATTTGTTTTGTCTGTTCTCTCTTTTTTAAGACATTGACTTTCCTCAAATTGTGATGATTTTTGGTTGTGAGCTCCTTTTTTTTTTTTCCAGTAGATTTCTCCACTGACCACCAGAATGGAAACTTCATATTGTAATTACCGAAATTTGGTATGTTTTTCTTAGAGATCCTTGTAGTTTCTGGTCTGCTGACAGTCCTCCTTTGTGTTTGAATGTCTGAAGGCATATATTGCAGTGTGTGTTCAGTCTACCACCTTGTCGTAAAACCAAGAGTTATTTTCATATGTGTTCTTACTTGCCTGGGAAATTTTATGTAATGAACTTTGGAAAAACAGTTTTTTAATTTAAGGTTTGCTGTATTTTGAAATTCTGTGGTCACTTTTCAGATTAGATTTTTCCTATAGCATTCATTCACATTTTTAAGCAATATCTACTTATCGAAGGCCTGGTGTGTGTTTTGGATTCATGGTTGACTTCCCCACTGACTAGGACCTGTGGCCTTGAGCTCAGTAAGTCTAAGTTTCTTCCTGAGTGAAATTGGGCTAGTACTTTCCACCTTATAGGTTAATGGAAGGAGATGTACAAAACAACCACCAGAGTCTGCCACACAGTTAAGTGTTCAAACACACACACAAAAAAAAAAAAAAAAANGTTTCGGAATATAGGTGAGGTTCAGTGGGGTGGAGTCCAGAGCCGAAGACCAAGAAAGAATTCTTGAGACATCTTTGGTGCAAAATGGTGATTTTTTTTAAAAGCATGGGGACAGGACCCGTGGGCAGAAAGAGCTGCTGCCCCGGGTTGTGAGGGGTGGCTGATTATATACTACCGGGTTGGGGGACATAAGGAAAAAGGGAGGTTGAAAAAGTACTTTCATATGTTAAAGAAGACTTACAGGATACCCAAGGCCTTGCTATTGTCAAGTTAAGGTTGTTTCCCAATCTAGTAAGGCATTAACATGAAGATAGTTGGGAACTTCCCAGAGGAACATTACACTCTGCGTTCTTCAATTATCTATCCATGGGCTGCAGGTTACAAAGACATTCAATTGTATTTACATCCCCTTCTGGAAGCTAGGTTATTGATAGAAATGCTTTGTTCTTGTAGACTGCTAAGACATTTGTAAACTGAGGGAGACTAAGTCTTACAGGATTGTGATCTCCATAGGTTAACTATTTCTTTTTCCTTTAGGGCAGCCAGGAGTGCCTGAGGAATGTCATATACATCCCATGGTGGGAGAGGGGTTGCGCGGTGTCAGTTTCTGCTTTGCCCTCAAATTGCCTTCTGTTCCCTCATCATTTAGACAGGCACCTGTTTGTTGCCACCTACTAATTCCTGTGAAAACACAAGGTAAATACACTAATAAAATCACAACTAAACTACACACAATTTGAGACCAACATGTCATAGTTGCCTAGGTAATAGCAAATATATCGGCCACAGGAAACTGACAATAACAGCTCTTTATGTATAATATTCATACTGCGCAGCCCAGTGAAAACAGCCTTCCCCTCCCATAAGATGTAGTTGACAGTGTGCTATCTGGGATGTTACATGAATAATGTCTTTTTCACAAAAAGCTACTATTAGATTTTTTTTTAAGAGGTGATTCCCTAAATCTCCAGGAAAGTCTTTATCAACAAAAGAAACACAGTTCAAAGAGAAACTCATTCACTAAATGAAAGGTAGACAACACTATGAAAAGGAAGAAGTTGTGACATCAGTCCTGGATGAGGATCAGAGGATTCTGGCCACTCTTTGGTGGAAGTTCTTGGATTTTGCCAGATAAGCAGACTAGAATTTAAAAGAGAATAAAATGGAAGCTTCTTAAGAGTAGGGACCTAGAGCTGGGCCTAATGCCTAGTGGTGTTCAATAAATACCTGTTAAATGACTGAATACAATTCTTGAAGAAGTCTGAATCTCTGAAAGGCCAGAGAGTATATTCTACACTTAAGGACTTCTGTAAGACTTGACCCCCAAGTTGAACAAAACTAAGCTCTATATTACTTTTTACCTGCCTTGCTATATATATTCTGTGCCTTCTGAGTCCTCATAAATATAAGGAATTTCTGTTCACTCTGTAGCCTAACTAAAGAGCGCATAGCTGCTTGACTTATCAAACTGTCAGACATAAGCCGAAAGAGGGGGAACTTCAAAATGTGCCTTACACTCCACACAGTTGGCAGGAAAAGGCTGATGTTCTCTGTGCCACTATATATAATCATAAAGCTTTTTGTAAAAAAATTTATAAGGCCACCTTTTATAAGAAACACTACTGAGAGCCAAAGCAAAATTTCAAGAATGAAAATGTTGTCATTAGAGCAAAGCAAAGAGGCCCATCAGGGAATGTTTTTGGCTTCCAATGGTGACATTTGTTTCTGATTATATATGTATTAAAACTTTCCTCTGGGTTTTAAAAGGCTTTTAAGAAAGCAAATAAACCAGATTAATTTTTTCTAATTTGTGATATCCAAAGGCATATTTTCTAGTTTCTATAGTCGTGATTACCAAAAACAGGAAACAGGTCTTTAAAATACGACGTTAAGGGGTGCCTGGGTGGCTCAGTCAGTTAAGCATCTGCCTTTGGCTCACTAGAGCAGTGAGCCTGCTTCTCCCTCTCCCTCTGCCTGCCGTTCCCCTTGCTTGCATGCTCTCTCTTTCTCTTTCAAATAAATAAATAAAAATCTCTAAGAAAATAAGTAAGTCTTTATGTTTCTATTTTAATTCCCTCTCTGGGCCTGAAGACATTTTAATAGAAGATCCCAAATAACTCATTCTTCTTCATATATAGGCATATCAATTTTCCACTGACAAATAGCCTGATATTTTATCTATACAATAGTCTATAACTTCCCTCAAAGAACAGATAAAAGATATAAAAAGTTTTTTTTTTTTAAACACCCTCCAACTTCCCTTCAACAAAATGGGCTGGGTAGTTTGATGTGTGTTTTCTAACACCATCAAGCAGTTAACTCAGTTCTGACACTATCTACCTGGAGATAATATCACAGATCTCACACCTTAAGAGCTCAGTGCCACAGACTGCCCTCCTTTTGATGCCAATTCCAAGTCCAGGTTATTACCTGTGCTTCTGACCAACTGGCTCCAAATTGGAGGTTTCCATGACCCCATCCTCAGTTCAGTGAATTTGCTGGAATAGCTCACAGACCTCAGAGAAACATTTACTACTTTATATATTATACAGGATAATATAAAGGATACAGATGAACAGCAGATGTAGAGGTACATGGGACAAGATGTGTTGGAAGAGCCTTCCATGTTCTCTGTGTGAGCCACTCTGCTTACTTGTTCACGTGTTCACTAGCCCAGAAGCTCTAGGAACCTCTGTCCTTTTGGGCTTCCATGGGGGCTTCATTACATAGACATGATTGATTAAATCATTGACCATTGTTGATTGATTCAACTTCCAACACCTCTCTTACCCTCCTGGAGTTCAGGGGGTGGGACTAAAAGTTCTAACCCTCTAATCACCAGGCTTATTCTCCAGGCAACTAGCCCCCATCCTTAGTCAAGGAGGGGCTTTCCAAAAGTGTCCTCATTAGCATAATAAAAGACATTTATAGCTCTCCTCCACCAGGAATTTCCCAGGTTCTAGGAGCTCTGTTCCCAGAATGGGATGAAGACCAAATATATGGTTGACCCTTGAACAACACAGGTTTGAATTGTGCAGGTCCACTTATACTTGGATTTTTTACAGTACTATTAAGTATTTTCTCTTCGCCATGATTTTCTTAGCATATTCTTTTCTCTAGTGTACTTTATTGTGAGAATACAGTATATGAAACGTATAACATACAAAATATGCTAATACATATTTTATGTATTATGTAATACATAATATATGTAATAACTACATATATTATGGGTAAGGCTTCCAGTCAACACTAGGCTATTAGTAATTAAGTTTTGGAGAAGTCAAAAGTTATACATGGATTTTTGATTGTGCAGGTCGGTGTCCCTTACCCCTGCATCCTTCAAGAGTCAACTGTGTATTTCTTACGAATCACGATATCAATAGGTAGAAAGGAAAAGATTAATGAATTAGTTGTATCCCCCTTACCATCCACTGAGAGACACATATCTCTGCCCATTTATAGAAATATACACAAAGGCAGATACACTACCAAATGCTCCCAAGTCTCCAACAAACAACACACACCAGAGAAACACTTCACAGAGACAAGGACACAGACCTTCAGAGAGATACTAGACAGAAAACAAACGGAACAAAAGAAACAGAACGGTGTATTACTTGCAAAGGATGGACGGCTACTCAGGACAGGCATCCAGCAGCACACCCAGGAACAGCTCCCGCTCCAGAAAGAACAGAGGCACCCCGCTGGGGTGTAACTCTGTATTACACACACACCCCAACACATGCTCTCCTCTCTCCCTCACAAACACACTCTCTTACATACACACACTGTCTCTCTCACACGCTCCTTTACTAACACTTTCACACACACACACACAATCTCTTAAAAACCTCTCAGTGTATTGTGTACATAATCACTCACACGTACTCCAACAGTCTCACACACAATCTCATACACAGAGACTCTTCACACAATCTCACACACATACATACAGTCTCTTCATGTACATTGTCTCACACACACAGTCTCACAAACGCGCGTGAACACGCCTTCGCTCTTAGGTCTCTCACACACGCCCCCGTTGGCTCCGCCCCCGCCGTAGCCCCTCCCCCGGGTGGGCTCCGCCCCGGGGCCGGGGGGGGGCGAGCCAGTGACAGGAGAGGCCGGGCCGGGGCGGTACTTCTGGCACCCTGGCAAGCCCGGCGAGCTCCCGAGGCTCCTGTCTGTGGCAGCGCGGCGGATCTCCGGGCGGCCCACGGGTGGCGGCCGCTGCCTTCCGTTTCTCGCTTGCCTCCTCCGGCGGCTGTCCGGGCAGCGGGAGTTGGCGACGGGATGTGCTCGGCCGGGGAGCTGCTTGGCGGCAGCGGCGGCGGCGGCAGCAGCGGGGAGCGCGACGAGGACGGGGACGCGCTGGCGGAGCGGCCGGTGGCGGGGACAGAGCCGGAGCCCGGGGCGAGCCCGAGGCGGCGCCGGCGGCGGCCGCTGGAGGAGCGGAGCAGGTGAGCGGGGAGGGGCGGCGCGGCCCGGCCGGTTTCCCGAGCCCCACCCGGCGGCTGAGGGAAGTAGGCGGGTGGGCGGCGCCTGTGCTCGGCTCCGCGTGGGGCGCTGGTCGCTGCGGCGTTCGGGGAAGCTGCCCCGAGGAGCTGTTAGACGGCGCGCGCTGGGCCGGGCTGCGGGGTCGTGCGTGCGCGGTGGCGAGTGCCCCAGGATCCCGTGCCTAGCGGGGTCAGCACGGCCCTTCCCCTGCTGTTGGGTAGAAGAGGCTCCGGCCGGCACCCAGGGCTCTGTGGGAAGTACCCTCCATAACGGTCACTTATCTAAAAGCCTCACATGTAAACACTTTTTTTTCAACTTCAAGTCCATACCCCTCTGCTGTGTTTTAGGGGATAGCTGCTCCCTTCCTGCCCTCCATCTTGGCATTTCTGAACACACACCTAGCGCCTCTGAAAAGGTGTGGGTGTATTTCTCTAGATATGCAATCAATGTCTGAAGGCATGTGTAGGAGCGACTATTACAATAGATCTCTTGACAGGGACTCTCCACGAGTAGGTTCTTCACATGAACACAAATGAGATCTAAACTTCATTTTAAAAGTGAAAAAGCAAGAAAATTGCTTTCAGTTAGTACCACAGGGAAAGAAGTATGAAGAGGCCAGTGGCAGTAAGGGAAAGGAGAAGTTGGGTAATTTTTGAAACTCTGAATTTGTTCTCACTACATGAAGTACGATAACAGGCATTACAACATATCAGATGTCTTCAAGATCAGGCAAGAAATTTAATAAAAGAAATTGAATTCTATGTAGGATGGATTTTCACCAAAAACAGTAATTAGACTCTCGAAAATACCTGAGATCAGCCAACATTCAGAATCACATTAAGGAGCAGGAATTCAAATGTTTATTTGCCTTTGCTACAGCCTATACTGTTGGAACAATCAATTGGTATCTGTCTCCTTTCATTATTCTCCGTCTGTCCTTTTTGTCACATTTCACAAACTCCAGTATCATCACTAAATGCATTAATAGATAAAGTATAACTTCTAGTATTGCAACATTTTATTTAGAAAACAGAAATACCATTGTGTGGCACACACAAAATATCTCTCGGCATTAGGCTCGCTCACCATGTGGAAGTGTAGTTTTTCATCCTTATGACAATATAAAAGATGGCATGGTGACTGAAGCAAATAATTGGTCTCTAGGAGATCTTCCTGATTCCCTTCCTAGTGCACCCCCACCCCCAGCTATACCATGACTCAGTAGCTAAAGGACTTAGTTTCCTCTTGCTTTAGTTGTTCAACTGGAAAAGTGAAGAAAACAGCAACTGGAACTCCCTGGGTGGTGGCGGTGGTTGTGAAGGGGGTACATTTGAACTGAGGTTGTCAAAGTAAATTTTCAAATGTTTGTAAGGGAGAGTGTAAAATATTACTTCATTTACACTTCTGTGGATTTCACATCATCAGTATCTCTGGTCTTACCAAAATTGCTTATGGTACAAAGAAAAGGGATGAAACAAACAAAAAGATTGAAACATATATCCTAGAAAACATATATCCTATCACTTTGCATACCTGCGTCTTTCATCGCCTGGCATGGAAATTTATTTTCCTGTACTCCTTTGAAATGCTTGAAAATGTTATTTTTTTATCAGATGATGTATTCATGTAGTGTAAGCCTACATACACAATAATTGAAAATTACACCTGAAATATGCACTTACCCCAAATCAGCACCAAAGAAGAACTTCTTATCAAGAAACCATAAATGAACAGAAAATTGAGGCAATGCAACCCTTTGGTGTAAGAAACAAGCTTTTGTGATAAATCATTTATTGATAATATTATCACTAAGACTTGTTTTCTTTTTTTTTCCAAGTCCTGCAAATGAAATTTAAAATTTTTATGCACTTCCTTGCAATGATGGTAACTACAGATATAAAAAAGCTTGAGGAAGAAGTAAGTGAATTCAGTGACTATAAAATATAACCTAAGGAGTTGTTTCATTTAGTTTTTCTTTAGGGGATGGTATGTGCTTGTTATTTTAAGAGCACACAGACTCCAAATTACAAATAGAATATTTTTGAAAGCTTGGTGTGCAGACTCTTTATTTAGAATTTAAAGTGATTTTTTCCACAGAAATAATGATAGAGACAGAACCAACACTGATCAGCTGGAAATGAGGCAGAGGCCATCGTCCTGGTGTCCTTTCTGCTTAGCATACTCACTTGGTGTTCCACAGTCTTAGCCTTAAGGATGTTGAGAAAGAACTGGCGGCATCCGTGGGGGCAGCGGCAGCAGCCTCCATAGAGGCTCCTTTATATCTGGATCAAGGCTATGGTGGTGCTATTGAACACAGGAGCTCCAGAAGACACCTGACTTTTGCTCCTCCAGCTTTCACTGATTTTTTTCAGCCCCTAATTTTTTGTATTAAATTCCTTTCTGTTTCTATTTCCTTCACTGAGTTTTGCCCTTACCTGATAATTTGATGAAGCAGGTTTCTCCCGTTAACTATTCCCCAGGCTAAAGGTTCCTCCACATGCATCCTTTCCTTCACTGATTTTTCTTTCCATTCCTATCTGAAAGGCTCATGCCCTTCCCTCAGTCTGGAAGTCTCTTGTATCGGCCTTGACTGTACAAAACCTACCTTTAGCTCACTGATACGATACCAGCTCAGAATGTATTTATAGCTTGGTATTTATTTCACATAATACTGAAATATTTCTTAATAACTAATATTGTCAGCATCATTTTTTTTCTTACTATTTGTTCTTAAATGCCACTCCATCTGAGAGAAAACTAAGGTTCCTTTGTGTCTCCGGGTAGGATGATTGACAAAGGATGCCTGGTTAAAATCAAGTATTCTAAGAAAGAAGGGCTTGAAAGAACGAAACAGTTACTTTAGATGAAGGAACTGTGTCAAGTTTGAAGTAGGTGTCAGGTATCTAAGAGAGATAAGCAAGGGAAAGAGCAAAATGCCCAAGGGATTGAAGGGAGAGGGGCATAACTATCCCACATGTGTGTTGTTCATTGTGTATATGAGAGATGATTCAATTATGTTCATGACTGTGAACGTCAGGGGGCTTTATATAAAAGAGTCTCTGATCTACTGCATAACTGAAAGGCTAAACATCTCTAGTCCTTTTATTATATGCCTACAATGTGAATAGCATCTGCTTAGATGTGGCAGTTCACAACCTGAATAACCTAAGATGGCCCTTCTTACCTGCTAGAGCATAAGTCTCATTATCCTCAGACTGACTTTAGAATCATTATCTTTATCTCTTAAGGTCTTTCTTTATGTTTATTGAAGTAATGTACTTTGGAAAATGAAGGAATAAAGAAAACTCTAAGAAGAAAACAAAAGCATTTGAAATCCCACTTCAAGTAACATTTTGTTAAAAAATATCAAACATTTAAAAAATATATATCTCATACATTTGGTATTACCACATTCATCTCTCTCTCATATGTTACTATACTTGTATATATACACACATGCATTTTTAACATGTTTTAATGTAATATTGAATTTGCTTTCTTGTTTTAACTACTTAGCATGTTATGTCATTTTCCCATGTTATGAAAAATTATTTGTAAAAATTATTTTTAGGGCCACCTAATAGTCCTTTCCTACTACTGTACATGTAAGGTGCTTCAAACTTTCTTTTTAAATAATGCTGTAAGGAAAATCTTGCTTAATCTTCACAGTTCTACCTTGCAATAGATTCCTAGAAATGAAAGAACTAGGTCAATGAGTCAAACTCATTGAAGCTTCTCGGAACATTCTAAAGGATTTCATTTAAGAAAGATCACACCAATGTAAACTTCCAGCATTGGTGTGTGAGAGTGCCGATTGAAACCATCTATGCCTGTAATGAATGGTATAATTTATAGATTAATCTTTGCCAATTTAGTGGGTCAAAATTATCTTATGTTATAAGTTAGCGCTGGAGAGGTTTACTAAACCTTTCATGTATTTATTGAGCATTTGCATTCCTTTTTAATCATGTTCTTTGACCTTTTTGACACTAAGATGTTACTCTCTGACTTCACATTGATTATAAATATTTTCTCTGCTTGCTATTGACTTTATAATTTTGTTAATGATGTTTTTGATTTAGAAATGGTTTAAATTTTTATTAGTTAAAGGAATTTATTTTGGTAATTTCATTTGCACATATCACACATACACACACGCATAATACATATACATATCTATATCTGTTTAGAACATTCTTTCTAATCCTACAGTCAGTTAAATATCCAGTGTTTTCTTGTGTGTGTGTGTATTTATGGTTTTATTATTATTTTTAAAATTCTGTATGTTTAGTCTCTTTAGAATAACTTCATGTATCGTGTGAGGTATGGAGCTAATCTGTTCCCCCCCCCCCAGTGATTGAATAATCCACTTTCTCCCTGACTTTACAATCCTTTATAGTAGTTATAAATAGTAAAATCTATGTTAAGCTTTTATATTTTTGTTGGTATTGTGAAAGGGATTTTCTCCCCCACAAATCATCCTTTTGCTGCTGGTTTCTAGCTACTGGCTCTTGTATATTTAGTTCTTAACTAGTTACCTTTCTGAATTCTTTTATTAATTCGAATGCTAATAAATACCAGTACCTCTTAGACTTGATTCTTTTGCATCTTCTAGATATATAATCATCCAGTCTATAGATAAGGTTGATTTTGCTTCCTTTCAAATGGTAATGTTTCATTTCTATTTCTTGCCTTTGTGATACCTACAACTTTCAGATCAATGCTGGTTCATAGACATGTAGGTGGATAAATGAAGAAAGCTTTATAAAAGCGTGTGCCAGGGGTGCTTGGGTGGCTCAGTTGGTCGATCATCTGACTCTTCGTTTCAGCTCAGATCTTGATCTCAGGGTCCTGAGATGGAATTCCCCCTGGCTCCGGACTCAGCGGGGAGTCGGCTGGAGAAATTCTTTCTCTCTCTCCCTCTGCTCCTCCTGCTTATGCACATGTATGCACCCTCTCTCTCTCTTTAAAATAAAGTAATTAAAAATAAATAAATAAAAGCACTTGCCAAAGTATGTTCTATAGGATTATCTGTTAAAAAAAAAAACTGCAGCAGAAGGAAGCCTTAAGCTTCCTCTTTGATCTATTAAAAATATGATCAACAGTATAGATTCTAGATCCAGAATACCTGGGTTTGAGTCCTAACTCTGTCACTTCCTAACTCTAACTTTGGGCAAGTTAATTAACCTCTCCAGACTTCAGTTTCTTCATCTATAAAAAGGGAATAATAATTGTATCACCCTTACAGGATTGTTGGAGGATTACATGAGTTAATGTGTGTGAAGTGCTTACAGCAATCCCTAGTACATAATAATCATATAAATGTTAGCTTTTGGGCCTAATTTTCAAACAGAACCCACACTGAAAAGAAATCTAAGAAACATAGTTTTCAGGTTTCTAGGCTCTGCATTTTGAAAGTTGCCGTAGGAGGAAGGTGCTCTTCAGTTTTCACATGCATACAAATCATCTCCCTTTAAGTGCAGGTTATGATATCCTTGGTCCGGGGTGAGGCCTCAGACTTTGCATCTCTAATAAGCACCTAAGTGATGCCGATGCTATGTCTATGTACCACACTTTGAGTGGCAAGGATATAGGATAAGCAAGTCAATCCCATAGTATTCACTGTACTTGCCCTTCAACATAGTAGTTATACGTAAGGAAGTCATTTAACTATCCCCTAGAAGGATATATTTGAACTCTTGGTGAGGTACAAGAAGCCAACAGTCATTCCTCAAGCCAGTGATTTGTTCTAGGTCCTGCAACTAACTAGTTCTGGAGAAGACCAGAACTCAGGTCTCCAAATTCTAAAGCCAGTGTTTTTTCATATACGCAAAGAGGCCTCCCACATAATCAGAGAACAGTCCTGACAAAGCTGCTGCTCTCCCTTAGACTTTGTAGCTCAAAACTAGTTATCTGTTTATATCTACTTCTTTTCACACTTTATTTTTTTATGTGTGTATTATTTATTTAATAGAAGAATTCAGTCTTAAGCAATTGTGGGAACTGGTTAAGCAGTCTGTAAATCTGTTGAATCACATCTGATGCTGGAGCTTGAGGTCCACTGGGCAGGCACTTAGGAAGGAAGGGTGGATATAAATAATGGGGAAAATCAGGCGCAGCCTGGAACCCATAAGCATGTGCTGAAACTCCAAGAAAACTAACTGGAACCCTGACTTTCACTGCTTCCCAGCTTGCTAGTGTGGATGACCTGCTGGAGCCAGGGCCTTTTCTCAAGTAGCTAAACACATACGTCTGGATGAGGAGTTGGAGAAGCTGGAGGAGGATCCAGGGGAAGGGAAAGCAATTGCAGATCCAGATGCTGCTTTGTGCAGACCAGGTGAAGCCGCAGGTCAGCAACAACACATGAGCTGCAGAGTGCCTGCTGCTTCCTTTCCATCCTCCTATCTTCCAGGAATCCCATGGACCATCTAACTTTGTGTTGTGCAAGCATCCCTCAATCATGAAGATTTAAAGCCAGGGTTCACCACTATGTCTTGCTGAATGGTGTGTTCTAGAAAGTGGTTCAGTCAACTGGGTGGGGGGATGCTGGGGAAAAGGAAGCCCCAAGGTCTGGATTGAAGAAACTGGATGATGTTTTCCCAAGCTGTCCAGGGCCATGAGTCAGGAATAGTCATCAAAAAAAAAAAAAAAAAAAAAAAAAAAAAAGCCAAGGGCATAACTGTGCCTCTTGTTAAAATGCAGGTTCTGATTCAGTAGATCTGGGGTGAGGCCTGAGGTGCTTCGTTCCTCACAAGCCTTCGGATCATGCTGACACGACTGGTGAAGGGACTGCACTTTGAGTAGCAAGATCTGCTCCCTTTCATACTTTTAAAAGCAATTTTCAAGCAGTAACTAATAAGTGTTATGAGCTTAGTGAATTCAGTCCTAAACTTAACCTCATCTTGTTCCCAAGGGCGTCCAGTCTTTAGAGTAACTCAGAATAATTTTGCATATGGTAGGCATCTTTTGTTTGTTTTTATCATTATTCAGAGTGGAGCCTCTAAATCAATTGTTCTTTACTGGGGCAGTTTTGCTCACAGGAGACATTGGCAACGTCTAGAGACATTTTTCATTGTGAAGACTAGGGGGATACACTGGCATCTAATAGAAAGAGCCCAGGGATACTGTTAAACACCCTCTAATGCACAGAACAGTCCCTTACAACAAAGCATTATTTGGCCCAAATGTCAATAGTGCCAAAGTTGAGAAACCCATCTCAAAATATTAGGGTTACAGCAGTTTGAGTTGTCAAGAATAATTACTCTGCTAATAGATATTTAAATAGAGAGTAAAAATTGTTTATTTTCTGAAGCCTATGTGCCAAACAGGTCATCCCTCAACTGATCATTTCTCTTATCTCTTCTTCCAACAACTTCTCTTAAACAACCTTCTCTTTTTTGCTCTCTCTCTCATATCCTTTGTCCTCCTATCTTTCCTACTACCCATCTCCTTCCTCTCTCTTCCTATGGAGTGTCTCATTCTCCCATTGTCTTTTATTCTTCCATAACCATCTCAGCTACTTTCTCTTTTTCTCCATATATCTTCTCTCTGCTACCTCCTCTCCTCTGTAGAAGCTAAGCATTATGGAATGATGAAAAGAGTTTTGGAGTATAACAGTTCCAAGTTTGAATTCTGGCTTTACTATTTTACTAGCTGTGTCATTCTAATCACTTAATCCTTCAGAGACTCAATTTCCTCATTGTAACAGGTATTTTGCTACCCACTTCCTAATGTTCATATGAGGAGTCAGTGACATTTTGTATACAGACTACCTAGCATGTGGTAGACCTTCAATGAATATTAGCTCTTATTTTATCCTCACCTTTCCTCTCATTTTTTCCTCTGGTTCCCTTATTTTTATTCCTCTCAACTAACCACATCATAAAACTGTATTTTTAGCATTTGTAATATTTAGGTTTATAGAATAAATATTACTTATATATTGAATAAAGTATTAAGATGTACTAATCTAAAAATTAACTGTCTAGTATTTCTCTAAAAAAATTAACTCGCCAACCTAAATTATGTTGCATTTTGTGGGGATCTTCAGTTGATTTTTTTTTTCATTTGTGAGTCACTGATCCTTCCTAGGAAAAAGAATATCCACCTTCCTCTGTATGAGTTACTCTCAATTTCCTATTCCACAGAAGTGGTAAAGCAAGGTTAAAGGAAAAAATAAAAGTACCACGACATTAGCTTGTCCTGAGAGGCCTGAGTAGAAACTCTTTATCTTGATTCCCACCTTCCTTAAGCCTTAGGATACTATCTTCATTTTCTGCCTTCTCTAGAGTTGCAATTTTATCTTGTTGTAGCAGCCTTCAAAAACATTAGAAGTCCCTACTAGTCATGTTTTGGTTCATTAAGTGTGTTGTGTGTTTGTGTGAGGTGTGTGTGTGTGTGTATATTTAAGGGAAATGATAAGACAAGCAAAGAGTAGTTTCATTTCGGCAGAGAAACTAAATTTCTAGTTAATTTGATGCAAAAGATATTTTCTGTCTTCTGATCTATTTTTCCCCCATATCCAGTGGGTGTTTTTGTTTTTTTTTTCCATTTAACCTCATTGGCAGCTACACCTTATCTTGGCAAAGAAAGAGGAAATGATTGGCTTTATTTGTTGCTGTTTTCTTATAGCATCAACTGTAGCTTATCGGTGTTCTGATCAAAGAGAAAGCGAGTGCAAATGTTTTGAACTTTATGGAAAATATAGGATAAAATTATTAATAACACTTAGTATCTAAACACAGTGTTAAGAAAATTAAATTTCTATTTATGGTTTTTCCTGTATTCTCTTTGATATCATATTTTCTAACATCTTTGAGATTTCTTAATTCTTTTTCAATTAATCTGAAAAAAATTGATTTTTTTATCTTCCTGATCAGAATTTTACTTGAACACATGCAGACCATCTACAGAGGCAGGGAACTTACATTTGATTTCCCATGACCGGCAAATTTCATCAGTCTGATTGAATTCAGAATTCCTTATTTATGGTGCTCAGAAGTAATAACATATAACGGTAGCTATTGTCATTTCCTCAAGTTGAGAGTTAAAAAGGAAAGTCAGGATGCCTGGGTGGCTCAGTCCATTAAGCGTCCAACTCTTGGTTTTGGTTCAGGTCATGATCTCATGGGTTGTGGCATCAAGCCCCTCCTCAGGCTCAGTGCTCAGCAGGGAGTCTGCTTTGGGATTCTCTCCCTCTGCCCCTCCCCATGGCTCATGCGTGCATGCTCTGTCTCTCAAATAAATACATAAATCTTAAAAAAAGAAAAAAAAGGAAAGTCATTTTTAAGGAAACATACTTGATTTTGACTACTTTCAATAGACAAGCTATTCCATCTTGTGGTAACATCTAGTGTACCACCCTGTGCATATAAGATATTCAATGTCACCAGATACTTCATGTCTTTAAAAATATGTAGATTTTAGGAAAAGTACAAGATGTAGAAATTTGTAACCTACAGCTTGAATTAATCATATTCTTCACTTCATAGCCTAATAGTATCTCTCATTAGTTCATGCATACCCCTTTTTTCCCTTATTTAACTATCTTTTCATTATGTAACAATTCTCTTCCTCTGCAATAGGCAACTTTTTAAAGTAATCTCTACCCTCAAGAAGGGGCTTTAACTCATGATCCTGAGATCAAGAATCACATGCTCTACTGACTAAGCCAGCCAGGCACCCCATAGGCAATTTTTTAAATATGTTTAACAGCTTTGTCTGAAATTGTGTGTTATCTTTTTGAATACTTGATGATTTCATTTATGTATGTTTGCAAATGTGATTTAACACATTGGATCCTAACTCTAACTATAGAGAACAAACTGATGGTTACCAGAGGGGAGGTGGGTTAGATAGGTGATGGGGATTAAAGAGTACACTTATCATGATGAGCAGTGAGTAATGTATAGAAATGTTAAATCACTATATTGTACTCCTGCAACTAATATAACACTGTATGTTAACTATGCTGGAATTAAAGTTTTAAAACTTAATAAAATAAATAAAATGAAATATTGGCTCCTCTTGGTTAAAATGGAAATTAATACAAATTTTAGTATTTTTCAGTTTTTAATAATTTGACAGACCAATTCAAGAACTAGCCAGTAGTACACCTGAAACTAATGTGTGTGTCAATTATAGTTCAATATTTTTTTAAAACAACCTACAGTACTGTATATTAAAAAGGGTTACTTGAACTGTATTTCAATTATACCTTAATAAACCAAACCAACTTAAAATAAAACAAATAAAAAAGAACTAGCTGATATTCTCATTGATATTCTCCTCAAAAAGTTTTTTTTTCCTTTACTGGTTCTGCGTTATTTTAGGAGATAAGTGTAAGTAAATAATAAATGCTATAACTTTGCATTTAGTTAGAAATGGCAAACAAGGAGCACCTGAGTGGCTCTTAATTTCTGCTATTGATTTCAGCTAAGGTCATGATCTCAGGGTCATGAGATTGAGCCCCACATTGGGATCCGCAGTCAGTGGGGAGTCTGCTTCTCTACCTGTCTCTTTCTCCCTCTCCCTCTGCCACTCCCCTGCCTCTAAAATAAATAAATCTTTTTCAAAAGAAATGGCAAACAAGTATAAATCTAATAATAAACATGTTATAAGTTATAATATATAATGCTGCAGTTAGGTAAAGATTTATATGGTTAATTAATTTTTATGTTTAATATATTATTTTTGTACATTTTGTAGGAAATGAAAATTGCAATTATATTTAATATCCAATGAGCAGGAAAAATGTCCAGCCTCACTAGAAATAAAAGAAATGCAAATTAATACTATTAGGAATTATTTTTCACCCATCCAGTTGTTAAAGATTAAAAAGATAAGTGGTGTGGGTTTAGAGAAAATATATGACGTAAGAATACACTACAGTTAAAAGTATAAACTGGTTCAGTGTTTCTGGAGGGAAATCTGGTATCAAACCTCATGAGCACATACTATTATTGCCCCCACTTTAAAGATGTAAAAAATGTAGCACAGGGAGGTTAAGTGATTTATTGAAAGTATCATAGCTAGTAAGTTGTGGAGTTGAGATTCAAACCCACGCTTAAAGTTTTTAACCACCAAGCTAGTGTTGGGCCCTGAAACCAATTTAGTGGATTATGAACAGGATAGGATAGATAAAAAGTGTTAGAATCTATCACACATGGTATGAGTGTCATTTTGTAGAACTTTATATGTACCGGGTCAAGGTATAAAATATATTTCTAATGCAGATCATAATCAAGATCCCAAGTCAAGATCAAGATCATTGCCAGCTCCATTCTGTCTCAGGGTTTTTGCCTGGACTCTTTTCTCCAGATATGCCCTTGACAGATCTTATATCATCAACCTGTTGTTACCTCTCTGAGATCGCAGCTCTGCTTACCTCATAGAAAGAACCTCCAACCCACCCCAATTTCTTCTTTTCCACTATTATATTTTCCTCATAGCTCTTCTCACTCTTTGAAATTATCTTAATAATTTGTTTGTTAAAGTATTTATTCTCTGCCACTCTCCACTCCCCCCTCACAGGCTCACAGAAAAATATGAGAGCAGTTCACGTTTTGTGGCAAATGCTTCAATTATTTTGAAATCTCTGAGGTGAAGTGTAGAGTCTGTAAAAACATCTATCCAAAACAACATTGCTGGTAAAAACTCAGTTGATTTTTTGGCTGAAGTAATGTGGCTTCCCAGGGGTAATTATGACAAAAATTAGTTTTGAAAGAGAGAGGACTTTGTACATAACAGGAACATTTTCTATTGTCAGAATCAACAGAAAAGAAACTAGTAGCGTTAGTTGTGCATTGAGCTAAGGATCCTGGCAAGATACTTGTGAGAATTAGCCAAGGATTGTGTTCCTTGAAATGCTGTATTTTAAAACCACCACATTATCGAGAAGGTGAAAGGCTAATGAACATAGGATTTTGAATTACTAACTGGTATTAACTTATGTAGTTGGTCTAAATTTGCAAATTTATTTTTACTTTTTCTTGAGCTCGACCTAGAAAATATACTAGATAAAACCCAGAGCTAACATAAATTAAAATTCAGATCAGTCATTTTAATAAAAGGATAATTTTCAAGGAGAAAATATAAAATGATCACATGTTAAGGATTTTACTTAACTCATCATTAATGAGGGAACGAAGCAAATGTTACAACTGATTCACAGGTGAAATCAAAAAATCAAAAATATATATGGGGAAAAGATATGTTGAAATAAACTTACAGGGGCGCCTGGGTGGCTCAGTCTTTAGGCATCTGCCTTTCGGCTCAGGTCATGATCCCAGGGTCCTGGGATTGAGCCCCACATCGGGCTCCCTACTCAGCGGGAAACCTGCTTCTCCCTCTCCCACTCCCCCTGCTTGTGTTCCCTCTCTTGCTGTGTGTCTCTCTCTGTCAAATAAATAAAATCTTTAAAAAAAAAAAAAAAAGGAAAGAAAGAAAGAAAGAAGGAAAGAAACTTACAAATGGACTTGAAACTGGTTTTTTTTCCCATAGGCAGGGGAAGGAAGACAATTGAACTCCACTGGAACAGAATTTATTTGTGTGTCTATAGATAAGAATTATTTTTCATTGCTATTGGTTATCTGTAATTAGAGATGTAAAATACCTCAAAAGCTACGAAGGCTAACCAATATCCTAAACAATGCAGTGTCCATAATTTTTTTACTTAATTTCCTTATAGTAATAAAGAAACAAAGTAATTTCTAAAATTTGCTCCATGGATAGATTAATTTTTAGATAGTGAGGGTACTTGATCTCTCCTCTTACAATGTCTCATGCTGCTAGGAAATATTAATTCTATTCTAATCTTTTCCCATGGCAATATTATATATATGTATATATTATATATATAACATATATGTATATACATACATTCAATGTGCATATGAAAATACATGATTTATATGTATGTGGAAAGCAAGGATTAATTTATATTTGAAGTTCTTTCTGTTGAGTTATATAGGTAGACTTCACCTGATACTAAGATAACTACTGAAAAATTTTGATGAGAACAAGATTGCTGCTTTCATATCTATGTTGAGTTTTTATTTAGCACACACGGTCCAACTGCGTGTTCATATCATCCTAGCATGTATTGAATGGTTATTGGTTTCAAAGACAATTTTGTCAACTCAAGAGTTTCACAGGAGTATAATAGTACGTTGGTTTAAGTTTTTAAATTTAAAAAAGGGTAAGAACAAAGTGATTTCTTCATAGAGAGTTAACCACTTATTGTGACTATCCATGGTATCAATAAAATTACCCAGTGTAAAACACTGAAGAATAAATATATGAAGAAAAAATTAAATACCAAACTTCTTCATTATTCAATATGTATGCATAGTCTATTTAACATTAATATAACTAAAGGATATAATGATTCTGCCATTTCTGGATAATAGTATTTTCCCTTTGGAGTTTAAATGATTAACTATTTGGAAATCTGTCTTTGGACACTTTATACTTAGCTACTGTTTTAAGATTTCAGTTGCTTTGGGGCGCCTGGGTGGCTCAGTCGTTAAGTGTCTGCCTTTGGCTCAGGGCATGATCCCAGAGTCCTGGGATTGAGCCCCACACCAGGCTCCTCCGCTGGGAGCCTGCTTCTTTCTCTCCCACTCCCCAGGCTTGTGTTCCCTCTCTCGCTGGCTGTCTCTGTGTGTCAAATAAATAAATAAAATCTTAAAAAAAAAAAAAGATTTCAGTTGCTTTAACAACCTGGCCATATACTGACGATATTTTCTTTTTCCATTTGTTTCATACTAAACATCAATTGCTTTAACAACTGATTATAGTTATTGTTTTATAAACAGTTTTCTATATATTTGTTCCTTATTTTTCTGTTTAGCATATACTTTCTCAATAGCTTTTTATTCATTCATTCATTCAAAAAATTTATTGAGCTCCTCCTATTTTCCAGGCACTATTCTAGGTACCCAGGATACAAAGAAACAAACAGAAACAGGCCCAAATTGCTTTCCTAATTAAGCTTCCATTGTAGTAGGGGGAGAGTCAATGAATAAATGAACAAGTAACTGGGTTAAAAGTGCTATGGAAAAAAATAAAAGTAGGGAAGGTGGTAGGGAGTGTGGGCATGGGGTGGGGTTGCTGTTTTAAATAAGGTGATCATGGAAGGCCTCACTGAGGTGATATTTGAGCAGAGAACTAAAGGAAGTGAGAATTACTTGGCTGTGCCCCTTCTTTTGCTTTGACTTCTTAGGAGGGTAGAACCAAATTTGAGGTTTGGTTTTGGTAATTGTGGTAACTTATCTTTCCTCAATCTAAATTCTCAATTCTTTCCCACCCATCCCACCTTCCAGTTCTCTGTTTTTTTATTACTATTTCATTTGTTCCTACTATAAGTAAATTCAAATCCTTTCTTAAAAAATACATTTCTGAAGGAGTATCATATACTCACACCTTATAATGAATTTGTTTAAATATTTGCTTTCTTTTTAATGCCTAGTTCAGTTCTTTTGCACAAAGGTTTACATCATAGTTTATTAGAAAGAGCTCAGATTTATAGGCAGAAGTCTCCTGCCTTCAAATCCTGGCTGGTTGTTTGATTCTGAGGATGTCACTTAACCCCAAAGTCTAACAACACCCACCTAATGACGTTTTTGGAGGACCAACAGCTTGTAATGTGTGTGTTTAATACGTTTTTTTGAACAAATGGCTAATAAGCAAATAAAAATGGAGGGGATTCCATTTAAAATTGGGGGGAAAATAAAATTAAAACTACAGGTATTTTTTTCCTGAAAAAATTAAAACTATTTTGCTAATAGTTTTCTCTTGGCCAGGATGTGATTTTAAAAAGTGAGAGTCTTTAGCATACAAGCCATATAAGTAGTAATAAAATCATTAGAGTACATGAAATCTTCAACAGGAAAGACTATAGAGTAAGAAGAGAAGATGGCCTACAGATAAGTCCCTGAGGAGTTCTAACATAAACTCAGAGGGAAATGAGCCAGCAAAAGTAGACCAAAAAGGACAAAGGAGGTAAAGACATCTAGAATGACTAACAGGTCCTGCTTGCACTTCTAGATTATGCCATTCTCTGAGGTAGGAGACCCTGGAGGAAGACCAATTTTAGGGCAGATGATTATGAATTTGGTACAGAGCACGTTGAGTTTGAGGTTCCTATAAGACATCTACATGGAAATGTTGAATATGGAGTTGAGCATACAAGCCTAGAAATCTGAAGAGTTGCCTGAGCTGAGAAGTAATGCTCAAAAAATAAAAAGAAACTATGAGCCTATTATAAAAGTGTGGGTCATTTTAACTAGTGAGGGAGAGTGCAGCAGTGTTTTTAATATGGTGGTTTGAGTATGTATCCTTCCTTGTATATTGAACAGCTTAATGGGACAGAATACAGATAATTTCTTTTGTGTACCCCATAGCACTTACCTTGCTCATGGTAGGCATTCAATGATTATTTACTGAATTGAACTGAATTGACTAATGGGATTATTTTGCAAGCCAAGCTGTTCTTTGAGTCAAGGATTGTGAATTATTGGAGATGAAGTTAGGTAATAAAAGGTTAGTGGTACTCAGGGAGGACGTGACACACACCAAGAACCAGAGTGTGGTTTCCTGAAAGTAAGCAGCTGTCGGTCTGGCAAATCAGTCAGGTCTGTGCAGATTTGCCACAACACATCTTGCATAAAATGCAGGTGCAAAACATGCTGAGAGGAGAGGATCATAACTTTAGAATGTAACTACAGACTTTATTACAATGGGCAGAAAACTTGTAGCCATTGTCACTCTATCACCATTTACCTAACATTAAAAAAACTATAAAATAAAATAAGATGGCTTTATGTAGATATATTGTTTTCAAAGTATTTCTTCCAGAAGAAATGTAATAAGCCCATACACTTCTCCTTATTTATAACACCAGTTTCCTACAGATTCTTTAGTGCCATAAATAATAAAGAGCAAACTTTTCCCCCACTTCATCTAAATAATTGATTAATAATTTAGTAGGCATTTCATTTCAAAAGAATTCCACCATGATGGTTAAATCAGAACTGCAAAGAAAAATATCATCCAAGTCACTGGATTTGACAAAAAGTGCAGTGTATAAAACAAGAAGTTGTTATTGTTCAAAACACAATGAACAACTCCCAAGCATTGTTATATGAGTGGCATTTTCATAGCTTTTGGAAAATTGTCATATTTGTAAGTACTGTTAACTTTGCTATGAGACAAAATCTCATTATAGACCTTAGTAAGAAGTTAATGATAAAGAGTCAACTTCAAAGGCAACTTAATTCCAACAAGGATGGTTCATATATTTGCATAGTTCTGTTAGACATAACAGTCATGTTTGCCTTTAACTCGTCAAATATAATACGGAGAAAATATATAATAGCATAAGCAAGTAGAATTTCAGATTTTCATAAAGCTATATGTTTGTAGCCTAGATACAAACTTTAAACTCCTGTCCTAAAATCTGACTTTTTTCTTAATGTTTCAAGTTATTTAAATTCTAGTTAGTTAAATATAGGGTAATATTACTTTCAGGAATAGTACTAGTGATTCATCAGTTACATGTAACACCTAGTGCTCATCACAAGTCCCCTCCATAATTGATGTCGGCTCGGTCATGATCGCAAGGGTTTGGGATTGCCCATTGTCGGGCTCCGTGCTCAGCACTCAGCACAGAGTTGGCTTGAGATTTTCTCTCTCCCTGTGCCCCTCCCCACCCGTGCATGCGTGCTCGCTCTCTCTCTCTCTCAAATAAGTAAATATTTAAAAATAAAAATCTCTTATGGTTTACCTCCCTGTCCCTTTTTTTCTTTCCTCTGTGTTCATCTGTTTTCTTCCATAAATTGCACATGAGTGAAATCATATGGTATTTGTCCTTCCTTGACTGATTTATTTCGTTTAGCATAATACCCTCTAGCTCCATCCACATTGTTGAAAATGGCAAGATTTCAGTCTTTTAGAATCTAATTTAAAAGAGGTATTCACGAAGTCATAAATGTTGATAATTCTTTCAGTAGAAACAAGCACACAGAACAGTGGCCTTCAGTGATAGACCTGGTACTTTAAGACTCCATCTTCATCTCGTTGGTGCTGTATATTCTGACCAGTGCCTCTAATTTTGGAATATCTCTGTCTTTCTTGGTTTTGTTTTCAAAGGAAGTGTGACTTGCCTAATACATAAGTGTTACAATTTCAATCAGGATCTCTATTTTGTCTCTTTTGTTTTAGGAGTAAAAATGTGTGTTACAGTATAAAATCCATTTTTGTACGTAGATGTATGGATGAGAGCATTTGGAATTATGAATATAGGTTAACCTTAAAAAGAAATAGCAATACCTCTATGGAAGGAAAAGATAGAAGAGTGAGAAAGATTTGGAATAATAAATATGAAGAATTGGATTAACAGTTAACAAGAAGCAGCTGAAAGGACTTGAGAGTATAGAAGGAGTACCAGGAGCACTGAACCAACCTGGTTTTAAAACAAGGCATCTGAGCACAATTTTTACTTTAACACTTAGCAGCCTAGAAAAAGGAGCAGGGAAATTGGAGGCTACTGAAAGTCAGGGAGTGGGAGAGAACATGGGACTATGAATTCATAGTTGAAATGGTAGGCAGTGGGTTCTAAACTGCAAGGAGAAAATAAAAGCCAAATGGGCTAAATCTGTAACTAACCCAGAAGTTTGTTTTTTTACTATTTATAATTACTACTTTCTTAATATCTGTTTTCATGTATTTGTTTATCACCACATGATACTGTGTCTTGTTGGTGTTTTAGGAATGTGAGACTCCTGCCCTTTTGAAAGAAAGTAACAAGATCCTTTTAAAAAAAAAAAGTCTTTCTTTTGAGAGGCTGAGTGGGTCAGTGGAGTGGATTGAGTGAAAAAGAATTCCAGTGTTTGGAAGTAAGGGGAGGCTTTTCAGTCCAAAATGCCTCTGAAACTGACTCCCAACTTTTTTCTCTCATTGTTCTTCCTTCATTTTTGTCTCTCCGTAATTATATTCATTCAAAAATTATGTTATTTATAAAGGCAGCCTTCCTATGATAATTGGAGCACATTCTACTATGTTAGTACTATTGTTCATACTACTAAGGCAAGACAATTGCAAGGGAGAATAAAAGGTGGTTATTTTCTGTCCAAATAAGATAAATTTTTCTTTTTTAACTGAATATACTTAGAAAAATGAAACCCAAAACATCTGCCTCTGAAGTATTCTATGTGCTTAGTCTTTATGCCAATTTATGCTGCTTTCCTTTTTGGGGGGGGGAAGGGGTAGGATTAAGAATTAGAGCTTGGTTTGGCACTTATTTTTTTTAAAAAGACAAATTTTAAATCCTGGTCAAATAGTAAGTATCACACTTGAGACCAGAGGTTATACTGTAGAGTGAACCAAAGGTAAACACCACAAAACCATTTTTAAATATTTAACATTTTTTTTAATATAAATGAATCCAGACAAGTGTAACTGTTTGAACTGCTGTTAAAAACTGATATATTAAAACAAATAGAATGTGAATAATTACAAGATTGATTTTTTATTTATAAGAAAGCATATAGTGTAGGGCTTTAGAACATGGACTTTAGAGCAGAATGCCTGAATGTATGTCTTCACTCCACCAGTTACTAGGAGATCTTGACAAAATTACAGCATTTCTCTTCCTCATTTTCCTTTATGTTTTGAAGATCAAAGTACTTAAAACACTGCCCAGCACATAATATTCAGTAAATGTTAAGATTTTTTTAATTAATAAATATGTTGGGAAATTCATTAAAAACATCACTTAAACATTATGTAGTTGTTATTTATAAGGCTTATATATCTCTACATAAGGCATCTCTATATAGGGTTAGCCTTTAAGATGAAGAGGAATAGGGGCACCTGGGTGGCTCAGTCAGTTAAGTGTCTGACTTCGGCTCAGGTCATGATCTTGGGGTCCTGGAATCGAGCCCCATGTCGGACTCCCTACTCATCAGGGAGCCTGCTTCTCCCTCTGCCGCCTCCCCCAAATAAATAAAAAAAAATCTTTAAAAAAAGAAAAAGAGGAATAAAAAGCAAAAATGAGTCTTTGCAGGTGATAAATGCTGAAGTAAAGATATTTTGATAACCACAGAATCAGTTTATAGTACATCAGCTGTAACAACTGTTCTTTTATATAACAAGACAAAAGCAGTTAAGCACACCATATCATTTTTTTAAAAAACATCATTTAATTAAATATTTGAAAGCATTATGTTAATGATTGTTTTTGGTGGTGGTGGTGGTGGTGGTGGTGGTGGTGGTTCTTTGCCAACTCTCCTGATTTAATTTTTTCACCAAATTGACCGTTTTTGAACTAAAGGCCAAGCACTTTGCAACTCTTAAATACATATTTAGCCTTAAAATATTCTTATTTTTACATAAATGTTAACCTCCTTACTAAATTTTTTAGCTTCTTAAAGTTAAGGATATAGTCTTATTTATCTCACATATTACAGGCACCAGAAAAGTGTTTGGGTTTTTTTTGTTTTTGTTTTTTGGGCTTTTTAAAAAAGATTTATTTATTTATTTGAAAGAGAGAGCACGTGCGTTCAAGTGGAAGGGAGGGAGGGAGAGAATCTCAAGCAGACTCCATGCCGAGCACAGAATACGATTCAGAACTCAATCCCATGACCCTGAGATCATGACCTGAGCCCAAACCGAGTCAGATGCTCAACCAACTGAGCCACCCAGGCGCCCCCAGAAAAATGTTTGTTGAATTGAATTGTTTCTATAAATAAAAGTGTGTTTACAGCAAAATAATTATAAATGTTATATTGAATATGCATGATAAGGTAGTTTTATTCTTATATGTATTGGGGATATTTCCTTCTTTGCTTATTATTTTCTTTCTGGGCTGCCAGGAATATAATGTGGGGAGTAGGAAGAAGGTGGTGATTTTAATGCTCAGAGCATTTTTTTTTTTCCTTAGGGGGAGAGGGGGTGAGAGAGGCAGAAGGAAAGAGAAAATCTTAAGCAGGCTCCATGCTCAGCAGGGAGCCTGACATGAGGACATGGGCCTGATCTCAGAACGCTGAGATCATAACCTTAGACAAAATTAGGTCAGACACTTAACTGACTGAGCCACCCAGGTACCCCGATACTCAGAGAATTCTTGATTTACTCCTGACATTTCTGCATCTTTTAAATTAAAACTTTTCCGGGGTGTTATAAATACTAATAAAAAAGTATTTTAATTTTGCTAAAAATTATTTTAAAAAACAGATTTGGGTGCGATTGGTATATTGATAGCAACTAAGGGAAAAACAAGACTATTCTGAGATTTTAATTTCTAGGTAATTTACCTTAGGCTTGCTTTAAAAAATTAGTTAAATCAGCTAAAGTACCTGCTGGACTCTGCTGACCAAAGAAGCAAAATTGCCTCTTTAATGTTGGGTGTGAGAGGAACTGAGAAAGGAAGAAAAGAAACCCATTGATTTTTATTTGTTTAAACTTTAAATATAAGTAAATAAAGACTTAAGTGTTAGTAGAAGAACCATTTGATTAAATGGATCCTCAAAAGTTGAGCTTTTATACTCAGAATTTGACCATTACAGGACATAAGAAAAATAATAAACACTGTTCAAAGGTTTAAGACCCAGGACTGAATCCAAAAAACTAGGCATCAGGTCATGATTTCAGGGTTATGAGATCAAGCCCTGCGTCAGGCTTTATGTTGGGCGTGGAGCCTGCTTACGATTCTCTCTCTCCCTCTCTCTCCTTCACCTCCCCCACAGTTCTCTCGATCTCTCTTTAAACAAAATAAAACAAACAAAAAAGAACAACTAGCCATCCACTCTCCAGGATCATCCAAATCACTCTTGCAGGAATTGTATCTCAATGCATCAATTGAACAGGTGAAAATTATTTGAAAACAACAATTATTCAGTCTTTGGGAATTATTCTAAGGGCATACAGAAAATCAAGAAACATTCATTAAAGAAAAACTACTATATATCAGAACAGTGAGTTTTTATGCCATTTGAGCCACAACCCATTACTTCTCCCTCATCATGTCCCCCTCACAGTGCTCCAACCCCAGCATATTAGCCAAGAAGATGGGGTTTCCTCTCTCCCTAACCCCAGCCCTCTAGAGCTACAGTTTGACCATAGAGGAGTAGGCTTCTGGTGTTTCTCACCCACCTCCCCAACCCCCTGCAACCTCCAAGTTACAGGAATTCTATTCCACATAGTCATGACTGAGAGGACCAACTCTCTCTTCAAATAGCCCCTACTCTCAGAAGAGCAAGCTGAGAACACTGTGGCCCAATTACCCTGCCCTAACTCACCACAGGGTAGAGGTTCCACGTGAAGTGAGGCAAGCCAAGACCAGAGCTGTTTCCCCACTTTCAGTGTATACTTGTAGAGCAGAGTTGTCATTGGAAAAAGAGGGTCTCTGTCACCAGCTTCAGTGCATTGGTGCAGATGTTCTGCCCAGGGGTAAAGGCAGATCATACAGGTAAAGAGCTCTACAGATCCGACTGAGAGGACTGACTTTATTTGTAAGAAGGAGTGTAGAATTCCATGCCTAAGGATGTACAAAACAGATCTTGATGAAGAGCCATTGAGAGCAGGCTGGTAGCTTGATAATGCATCAAACCAGGAGAGCAGCCAGAAGTTTTAAAGAAAGAACCAGAGAAAGAGCCCAGAATAGCCCTCCTGGCATCATAATCAGCTGTGATGATCAGGAAGGTAATGTGCATGTGCAGGGCTGCACCCACTCAGGAGCAATCAGAGCAGGATGTGGGGCAGACTTGAAAGCATTCCCCAAGCTGCACACAGACCCATCAACACAGGGTGGAAGCCTCACAGGAACAAGGGGCTTCAACACAACCTGTAATCAAACACTTACAGAGCAATAGTAAGTTACTCTGACCCAGGGATAACTCCTAGGAAGCAAGGCCCACAAATAATATCACGATCACTCCTGGCAGTCTGAAAAACTGTGCACGTGCCCAAGGCTGTGCCCTCTCCGGAGCAGTCAGAGCGGGAACCTCCACGCTACTAGTCCCATGCTGAATGTGGGGCAAACAAGTAAAATCCCCGAACTAGAATAGCAATGTCTAACCTACAGATACAGCCAGTAGTAGAGAGAAAAATTGACTGGCAAAGGAGGCTTAAGCACAACTTTTAACCAATGGCTTGTCCTAACTCAGGAGCAACCCCTAAATAATGAGCCTAAAAGATAAAAATAGTGGGGAAAAATGAGTAGGAACATCAGAGGCTGTACACTGCAGGGAAACAGAGTTTACAGAATTATTTCAGGCAAGTCACAAAGCAAATAAGCAAACAACAGCAACCACCTCCAGGGTGGGGTAGGGGTTGGATATCTAGTGTGGCTAAAATGTATTATCTACAGTGCCCAATTATCAACACAAAATTATGACACATGGAAAGAAATAGGAAAGTATGACCTGACCCATAAACAGGGGAGAAAGGAAATAGAAAATTCCTTTGATGGGTCCCAGATGATGTACTTAGCAAAGATTTTGAAACAGTAATAGAAATACATTCAAAGAACTTAAAGGAAACCAAGCTTAAAGAATGAAAGGAAGTATAATGATAGTGTCTCATCAAATAAAGAATATTAAGAGAAATTTTTTTAATTAAGTGGAAATTGTGGAATTGAAAAATATAATAAACCAAGTAATTATTTGAGCTGGCAAAAGATAAAAATCAATGCATTTGAAGATAGATTGATGGAGATTAGACGATCTGAAGAACAGAGAGAAAAACAATGGAAAAAAATGAGTATAGCTTCAGAGAATTGTGGGACATGATTAAGCACACCAATGTACAAATAATGGGAATAACAAAGAGAGGAGAGAAAAGGAGAGAGAAAAAATATTCTAAGATCTAATGGCTGAATTTTTTTTCAAATTTAATGAAAAGCATTAAGTTACGCATCCAAGAAATTCAATGAAGTCCAAATAGAATAAACACAAAGCAGTCCTCTTCCAGACTCATCATAGTCAAAATGTTGAAAGAGAAAAAAAGAAAATCTTGAAAGCGGTACAGGAAAACAATTCATCGCATACAAGGGAACCCCAGTAAGATTAATAGTTGACTTCTATCAGAAATATTGGAGAACAGAAGGCAATAGGGCAACACATTCAAAGTGCTGAAAGTAAAAGCCTATCAATGAACAATCTTATATCCAGCAAAATTATGTTTCATAAATGAAGGTGAAGCCCATTCCCAGATAAACAAAAGCAGAGAATTTTTTGCAGCATATCTGTCCTACAAGAACTATCAAAGAAAGTTAAGAGAATGAAAGCATGTAACACCAGAGAGTACTTGGAATCCACACACACAAAAACAAAGAGCACTTGTAAAGGTAATTATATACATAGATAATTCCAAAAGAGTATAATTACATATATCTTCTCAACTGATTTAAAAAGCAATTGCATAAAACAATATATATAATTGTATTGTTGAGTCTAAAACATACTGAAATGTAGTACACTTGATAATATCAGCACAAGAAACGTAGTGGTATTGTTGTGAGAGCTTGTACTGGAGTGAGGAAATGACACCAAATAGTAACTCAGATCCACAGGAAGAAATGGAAAGAACCAGAAAGGGAGAGATGTTGAGAAGACAGATTTCATGCCAGCCAAAGAACAAAAGATATTTAAAAATATATAAATGCTTATTCTTTTATGTTCTTTTGAGACACTTCCTTTCAATTGCTTACGACTAGGAACTGTACCTTTTCCCTACTTATAAAAGTTCACTTACAAAGACGAAGGGCAGGATTTAGAATGAAAGACAAGGGGTGTGCACGTGCACATTTGTCTGTGTGTGTGTGTGTGTTTTGTGTGTGTGTTGTGGGGAGGGTACATACAAGCTAAAATAAGCCTCTTGAACCATTAGAGTACATAATCTTGCCAGGTTCTATGGTTAATGCGGTAAGGAAAAACATTATTCTGGGATTTAATCTTTTAATTAACTGATAAAGTACTATTTAGTAGTGTTCTTCACATATTGATTTTCCTGGCATGCAGTAATTGGGATCTTCACTATTATTTATTCGGTTACATCTTGCCTATTTTCAATATTCATGCATTAATCCTCATGGAGAGAAAGTCTCCTCCATTTAAGAGGCTATCCTTGTCCGAGTCCCCAAATTTTCTGTCTTATCTAAAAATTTAGGTTTTGGCTTTATAAATGCTCAACGCATACTTTATGGCCAAGCTATACAGAAACTTTTACATACTGAGTTTTAAAATGGGAATACTATTACCTAACTGGTAGAGTGCCATAGTTCTGGAATCAGCCCAAAATTCAATCTTGGTTCTTCCATATACCATCTATATATTATGTATTTCTATTTGAGTGAGTAGTCTCAAACACATAATACACCTATCTTGTAAAGTTATTTTGGATTTTGAATAGAATAACATAGGAAACAGTCATAGCAGATGTTTAATACAATGTTTGTTACCTTAAACCATAAATGTGAGTGGGGAAGATTCAGAGAACAGAGGAATGTGACCAGAATAGAATTTATTTTGGGGGACAGTTAGAAAGTAGGCTGAATTAGTAGATTGATTACATAGAATACTTTGTAAGATCTTATAATCTAGATGGAAGTGCCTAAAATATGGTAGACACTGAGAATAAAAAAGGGGGAAAAACATGATTTTTGCTGATTTGCTACTTACAGTCCATGGAGAAAGATAAACATAAATTAGATAATCACATGAACAAAACACAAAATTCATCTGATGTAAGGATAGCTATGTGGTATGATAAAAGCATTTAGTAAGGAGATTTTTTTAGCAGAGGTCAGGACTGACTTTCTTGAGATCTGAAGAATGAATAGGAGTTAGTAGATGAAAAGAAGAAGGTAGAACATACCGGGCAAAGGAAATAACTTTTTTTTTTTTTAAGATTTTATTTATTTATTTGACAGAGCGCTCGAGAGGGAACACAAGCAGGGGGAGTGGGAGAGGGAGAAGCAGGCTTCCCGCTGAGCAGGGAGCTCCATGCGGGACTGAATCCCAGGCCCTGGGATCATGACCCCAGCCAGCAGAAGGCAGACGCTTAACAACTGAGCCACCCAGGCGCCCCCAGAGGAAACAACTTTTAAAAAGATTTGGGTCAAGAAAAGCAAGTGAGTATGAGAGATGCAAATTAGGGCAGGGAGGGGAAAGTAAAGAAAGTGAAGGAGGGTACAAGTATAAGATGAGGCTGAGTGAGTAGAATCATGTAAAAAGACTTAGGGAATAGAGAGATATTTAGGATTCAGATGTCAGAATCAGCAGGACCTACTGATATATTGGATGTAGGAAATGAGGAAAAGAGTTTTGCAGATCATTCCTAGGGTTCAGGCTTGTAGAAATTAAGGTTGAATTTCATTCCTGACAATCTGTTCATTGAATGAAGGCCAGTTTTGAGGAGGGGAAATCATGAGTTTGGCCTTGGATGTGTTGAATATTGAAGTATATTCAAGATATTCAAGTGTAAATGTCAAGAAGGCAGTTGAATATATGGATCTAACATGCAAGCAAAAGAAAGGTCTGAGCTGGACATAATATTTAAATAATTGATTTATTGGTAGTAAATATAACTAATTTTTAGGGGAAAAAAATGTAGAGTGAAAAGAGATGAGGGCCTAGGACCAGAGATTGAGGGCCAATGTTTAATAGCTGGGTTGAGGATAATGAACCCACAAAGGAGACTGAGAAGGCATAGCCAGATGGATTAACGTAGAACCAGGAGAATATGATATCATAAAATGCAAAAGAAGAGAAAAAATGATCATCATGAATGCTACTTAGGAGTGAAATAAATGAGAACTGAAAAATGTCTATTTAATTTACTGATATGACAGTGTATTGGCAACCTTTTCAAGAGCTATTTTGGTGGCGTAATGGGGACAGAGCCAGACTGGAGTAGGATGAGATGTGAATGGATGGAGTAATTCTCCATGGATCTCTTGCCCTAAGAGCTTTTGTTTAGGACTGTTTTCTCAAGAGTATTTGTTGTTAAGTGAACAGACTTGGAAGATAGGGACGCTGTCTCCTTCTGGAACAGAAAGCAAATTTATTTGCTGTCCAGTATAATAAAAATAATGTCTCCCTCCTGAGACAAAGGTCAGGTACATTTGCCTGTAGGCCATAATAAAAGATTAGAGTTCTTGAAGTTCAGAGCTTCTCAGCTGTGATACAAATCCACTGCCTGCAGCATCTGCCTGTGCCACTCTGTGTCACCCTGTGGGACTCCGGAGGAAAGGGAACCATGCTTCTTCATGTGGCCTGACTAATAATGTCCTCTGCCTCCAACCCAAAAGTCTTATGTCTTCTGCCAGCATCCATGACACACTGATAGGTTAATTTGTTAACTTGCAGGTAGGATAAAAGGTCAGTCTCTTACAGTTCTTGATAATCATGGGGAAAAAAATGGAAACAAGCCAAGTGAATTGTTTCAAACAGTTGGGCTATGAAAGAGAAGAAAAGACAAGACAGAACTAATAGAGGATGTGGCATGGAGGGAGTCTTGTATTAAAGGGCAAAGATCTAAGCATGTATAAATATTGATGAGAGGCCAGTTGAGAGGGAGAGATTGAATATACATGACACAGAGGATAATGGTAGACGGAGAATCTAAGGTAGGAAAAGATCCTACATACAGGTAAGAGGAATTGGAACAAAGGGGAACACTCCCTAATTTCATGTGTAACAAAAAGAATGCAGCTAGGAGGGACGTAGTTGTCACATTTAGTGTCACAAAGTTAAGGAAGCTCTTTTCTGACTGCTTCTCTTTTCCCTGCTCAGGTACTTTGCTGGAGGACGGTGATAGAGAGAGAGAGAAGAGGTTTGAAAGAGTCTGTGGAGAGAGCAGAAAAAATGAGCTGAGCAGAGAAATGAAGTAGGAATGCAGGGTATTTGAAGATCTATTGGGGGTTAATGGTCAAAACCTAGTGGTACCAAAATACCCAATGTTACGACTTTCTCTAGTATCACTCAGGTGCGGGCAGAGAAAATAGTTAAGTCCCTCTAAAATTAAGGTTTTGCCCAATAAGGCAATGGACTTTAAAACTTTATCGAAATTCTGGGCCATAGAACCCAAGCTGAACGAGGATAGAGAAGAAAGGAATGGACTGGGCTAGTGGATTGAGAGAAGTTAGAGAACAGTGGACTTAGTCAGTGGGAATAGTTGAATAAACAAGATAAAAGGAGAGAAGTTTGCAGTGAGATTCATTCATTAGTTCTGTCATTCATTCAATAAAAACCTCCATTCACAGACTAGTATGTGCTATTTAAAAATTCTTTTCCTCTAGCTTGGTATGCATCTTGAGATGTATACTTGAGACGTATAAATTTACCTAGCCAGTTATGATTTTCTTGTTTCACTTTATTGTGGCTGGTTCTCCTTGATAGCTAGGGAAGGCCAACCAAAAGTAGCAGGGAGAAATCAGCATTTTAGTTTTTACCCTGTATTATCTTGTGTTGTCTGAATATGTACAATAACATTTATCCATGTGTTCTTATGTAGTTTTTTAAAACAACTTTTAGAAAGTTATATCTAAAAATGTCCTTTTGGATAACCCCCATTAATTGCTGTTTTTAATATTATGAATACATTTGTCATATTAGTTATTGCTAGTAACAATGAATCCAAATTAATGAGGAAGTAGTTGAGCACTATAGTGAAGAACACAGGCTTGGAATTAACAATACTTACTGTAAAAAGTAGAGATTAAATTCCATAAAGAATGTAAAGTTCTTAACACAGTACCTAGTATATAGCACACATTCAGTTAATAGCTATTATTTTTATCATCATCATCGTCATCATCATCATCATCTATAGTCAGAACTCTTGGTTCCAAGTGACAAAAATTCAACTCCCCCTAGATCTTGCAAAATAGGAATATATTGGCTCATGTAATTAAAAAGACCAGAGGTAGATGCACTAGCTGGATTCAGGTGTTGAAACTATATTGACTATATCATTTCTTGGCTTTACTTTACATTGGCTTCATTTATAGCAAGCTTTCCCCTTTTGGTAATAAGATGCTCGCATCTTACCAGCTAACCAATAGCAGTGAAAGAAAACTGTCTCTTTTTTAATAGTTGCAGCAAAAGTCTTAGGTAGAGGTGTTTCATTGGCCTATCTTGGGTTACATGCTCATTGTTTAACCATATGTCCAAGGAAATGGAATATTCTGATTGGCTAGGCCTCGAACTGAGGACCAGAAACATCTTCAACCAAAACACAGGGACTAAGAGTGGATGGGAGATGGTTTCGGCAAAGTTAAATCAAGGTGCTGCTAGCAGGAAAAAGTGGAATAAATAACAGAGAGGCAAAACCAACAGATTTCCAATACTGCACATGTAATACTGGGCAATAATACAAGTGTAATACTGGAAACAGGAAAACAGTTGAAAGTACATTTTAAATTGTCACCTGCTCAGCAAAAGCCTGTTTATACAATGTAGCCTATACCCTCTTAAAGTGAATAAACAGAGGTCTTGCCATACTAGTGTACACAGATTGTGCCATACGTAAGTGTGTTCCACCTCAACTTCTATATAATTAAATTGTCATAACACTTGAAGAAAAATACAATTGAATTTAATTATCATGAGAAAGATGATCATGAGAAAGATGATCACTAAGGTATTAATTATCTCAAGCAACATGGTACAATAGAAAGAGAAGTAAAAATCACAAGATATAAATCTACCAAAAATACAGCAATAATATAGAAATAAAAATCACAAGATATAAATCTACCAAAAATATAGTAATAATAATAGTTACCATATAGTGAATGATTACTATGTGTATTCTAAAAGCTTTTTATCCATTTCTTCATTTTAGTATAACAACTCTATGGTTTAGGTATTATTATGTTCCTTTTATACATGGGGAAACTGAGGGTCAGTGGTTAAGTAATTTGCCTTGTTGTGTGCAGAGCAACATTTGAATCTGTCCTAATTGCTTCTAAAGCCTGTGCTATCATTAACAGGCTGAGTAACTTAACCTTTTATTCCTTGTTTCTTAAAGTAGGAGATTTTGTTTTAATTATCTTTAAGGCTATTTCTCTCATAAAAATCCTATGATTATGTAAGGGTTCACCTTTAATTTCTCATCATTAATTTTGTGTATCTTTTAAGAAGGTTTTGAATCAATTATAACACCTCTTTATTTTTATGTATGTCTTTAATCATGGACAAATAATAATAATAATATCACTATCTTGGTAAGAACACTTCAGTGTGCATGTCATAGCATTATTGTATGATCTTGAAAGAAACAACGCTTTTGACAAATGTTCTTTCATCAGGACCTCAAATACAAAGAATAAAATTTGGCAAATACACAAAGTGATTAATGTTAGAACAGAGGGAAAAGCACCATCAGAATTTCTGCACTGGTGTACCACTTTATGTATGATTTGTTTTGTGTGGTTGGTTTTTTGGGGTTTTTTGTTGTTATTGCCTTATTGCATTTCTGCCAAATATATCTCTGCATTCTTGTTTGGAATCTTTTTTTCTGCATTTGAATCTGAATCTAGTCAATACTGAAAGGGCTATGAAAAATCCACTGAACTGTTGCAAATAGCTTTGCCTTGTTTACATTTTTATATAAGATAAAAATTTGAGTAATTTTTTGCTTGATAAACTCACTTTCAATATGCTGTAAACTGTGAGAAAAGACATAAAGCAAAAAAAGATGCCGATGTTTGTTTCGCTTTGTTAAATGTATTCATTCTGTGAAAAATGAAAACATGTTTACATAGCTTTTCTTTTTCCAGAATTCAAATATGTAAAATTTACTCTGAAAACTAAGCAGCATTAGCTATTAATATTATAATAATAACTGGAGAGAGTATAGTATAGGGATTAATGGAGTGGTCTCTGGAGTAAGAGCTCCTTCACTTACTAAGTCAGTGGCCAGACATTTAATATCTGTGAAATTTAGTTTCCTTATCTGCAAATGGGGGAAAATAATAATGTGTCCACAGCTTGGGAAAGATCAAACAAAATAAAGCTTGTAAAGCCAGTGCCTGGCATATAGTAGACACTCAAGTGTTAGCTTTTCTACTATATCATTGATAATACTACCACTTATTACTATTACTCTGAAAATTACAAACATGTGAGAGAATCAAGGACCCAAGAACTCCTCTGTTTATATTACTCACTACTCCTCAAATACAATGGTTTACAAATTGAGCTGAGCACGTAAATTTTTTTTAATTTGTTTTTTTTGGAGGGAGAACATGCGTGTGAGTGGTGGGGGGAGGGGCAGAAGGAGAGGAAGAGATAATCCAGGCAGGCTCCGTGCCCAGCGTGGATCTGGGTGGGGGGGGCGGGCTTGATATCATAACTATGAGATCATGCCCTGAACCAAAACCAAGAGTCAGGTCCTTAACCAACTGAGCCACCCAGGCGCCCAAAGCATGTAAATTTTAGCTAGCAGCTACCATATCTTGTAATCTAGTCTAGAATTTATTTATAAATATTTGAACAAATTCACATCTGTACTCATGGAGAAATAAAATATTTGATGTTATATGTATCTTTTTATTTTTTGTGGGTTTTTTGTTTTGTTTTGTTGCCTAACATATTGTTATTATAAAATACTTCTATTGTTTGTTCAACAAATACTTATTATGAGCCTACAATAGGCCAGGCACAGTGCAATATACTAAGTACTAATGTTAAAATTTATAAGACATGGTTCTTGCCCTTAATGGCCTTGCCCTTCCTATCAAAGCTAGTGACAGGAAATAGATAATATAAAGAAATAATCTTTATAATAAAATATTGTGGTAGGCAGAATAATGCCTCACCAGAAATGTCCATATTTTAATCCTTAGAATTTGTGAATGTGATACCTTACATGGCCAAAGAGATTTTGCAGATGGTATTAAATTTAAGGACTTTGAGATGGGAAGATTATCCTGGATTATCCCATTAGGCTAGAGCTAATCGCTTGGGTCCTTAAAAGCGGAGAACCTTTCTCTCTGCTGAGGTCAGAGAGAAAAGTTAACTGCAGAAGGATGGTCAGGAAAGCTGCACCATTGCTGGCTTTGAAGATGGAGGAAGGGGGCCAGGAGCCAAGGAAGCTGGACAGCCATTAGGAGCTAGTAAAGGTAGGCGAATAGATTCTCTCCTAGAGCCTCTAGAAAGAAATGCAATCCTGCTGACATGACTTCTAACCTACAGAACAATAAAGTGGTAATTTTTGGTTGTTTTAAGCCACTAAATTTATAGTAATTTCTTACAGCAGGAATAGAAAACTGGTAAAAATACAATAAATTGTCTTTGCTTAAAGGATTATATGTGGAGAAATAAAAGAAGATAAGGATCACTTTCCAAAGTTGTGTCAGAAGAGCTAGGAAGACTTTTCCAAGAAGACCCACAAAAGTCATTGTTCCAAAGTGGATCACATGCACTTTCCAAAGCCAGCTTCTGGTAAAGAGAAGTTTATTACTCTTAAGACTTGTGATATCTGGAGCTGTAGGTGGGGTCTGCCTCACCTGAGGAATGTGGGCTGGGATAGGTTCTAATAAGAAAGAGGAAAGAGGGAATGGATGCTTAATAATTTTCCAAACAGAAATACTGCTAACCTCATTAAAATCTATACATTGCTTTGAAATTACTATAATAAACATACTTGGGGGAAAAAAGATCATCTTTTGTTTGGCAAGAAGTGAGCAAGGTAGAAAATCTATCGAGATACTGCTCCAGTGCTTGCCAGACACATGATAAATTTTCTCCATTTATTCAACAAATATTTCTTGAGCTCTTTCTTTGTACTGCTATTCCCAACACAGCCCCTGCTATATACTGATACTAGAAGATAAATGGTCAGCAAAAATAGATATTGTCTGTATCCTCATGTACAGTGATAGAGACATTCATCAAAAAATCACACACACACACATCTACACTGATTTAGAATACATTGAAAGAGCATTACATGGTGCTATGAGATTGAGGCTTAAGCTGAGACTACATGAGGAGCAGGCATTAACTGAGCAAGGGAGGGAGGAGAGTGTGCTAGGCAGAGAAAACAGCCTGTGCAAATCTGTGGCAGGCAAAAGCATGGCCTGTTCAAGAAGTTGAAGATCTATGTGGCTGAAACACAAAAAAAGAGAAGAGGGAGGCTGATGACAGGATGAGGCCAGAGACCCAGAGGTAAGCCAGATGAAGCAGGCCCTCATAGATGATGTTAAAAATTTTGGCCTTTATCCTAAAAGCAGGGTGGAGCGATTGGATTTGCATTTAAAAGGATCACTTTAGCTGCAGTGTGGTAAATAGCTTATAGGGGAGCCAAGGAATATGGGGCAAGAGCAGTTAGAAAACTACTGGAATAGTCAAGGCAAGAGATGTTAATAGGTTATTTTAACAGCAGCAGATGGAATAGCAATATACACAATACGGAAATATTTAGAAGGTAAAAAAAAGAGGATATGCTGATGAGCTAAATGTAAAGGGGAGGGGAAATGGGAGGAGTCATGAAGGCCTCAGGTTTCTGGCCTTTGGATGTGGCATATGGATGGTGGTGTCATTCAAGTAGCTAGAGAGCATTGAAGGAGCACTAGTTCCTCACAAGCCATCCAGGCTTTTTAAATTTTATTGTAAATAAGAATTTATAAAAATTATTGAACCAAATGCACTTTTAATATCTGCATGAGACAGACCAGAAAAAGCAAAATTCTGTTAATTGTGGTAGTTTTGTAGCATTACATGTGTTTCATTTTATCTATCCTATCCACTACTCAAATCATAATGTATTTCTTAATACAATTTTCCTAATTGCAATATATTATATTGCAGTAATTCTATTTAACTATCCCAACCTATCAACTTGGTAAACTTAAAAAAAAAAAAAAACCCGCATTAAATGCACTAATTGATGGATAGAAGGGAGAGATCAAACTAATCAATTATAACCATGCAGGTCTTTATCTCAATTACTGTACCAACAGTGGAGTACTGATGGCAGTTCCTACCAGACCTCAAGAGCCAACTGTTAAATTTTCAGGAGCTTTGCAAGGTAGTTTTAAGTAGCTTGAAATTGACCACGGCAGGAGGACGGGCTACAGAAACTGTAAAAAACTATGCAACTGGCAAAAATCCACCCACCCCAACTCCCACCCCAGACAAAGCTTACTTCTAAACATTTACCAGTACACCAAAATTGTATCTTTTAGAATTATGGTATTTGGGGTAGATATTTTAGATATAGAAAATACTGTAATGAGACTGACTATAATCTCACTGATTTAAAAATGCTGCCTATTTTCTTTTCCATGTTTTTCAATGTTTTCCCTTTAGGATTGTTTGAAACCTATCTAATTCTTTGCTGGATATTTTGGATGTTTCCACAGAACTTCATTTGTGAAGATACACCACATTTAGGCATTCTTCTAATGATTTTTACTTTTTCCTCTCCTTTAGATTGCCCAGATTAAGAAGTGCTGCAGTAAAGAGCAAAATTTTAGTAATTATTGAATCTGATTATAGATGTGTAGAGGATCATTATACTATTTTTCTCTAATTTTGTGTGTGCTTTAAGTTTTTCATATTAAAAAACGAAGCAAGTTATAGCAGCCACATCTTGCCCAGACCAGTCCTTACTGGGTCCTCCACTTCCAGTCTCAATCCCAGTAGGTATTTTCAGGATCTGAGATGATGTGATCCGTTGCTGCTTCCTCACTTGGCCTCGGAGTTAGCAAGGCCTTGTTTAGATTTAAGTCTTGCAACACCTACTTCTTCCCTGAAAAACCCACAAGCAGTCTGTAGAAAAATTTAAAGTGAATCTTCAGAAGGAACCATATCAGATTAGGGTACTTTCTTTGTACAACAACCACAAAAATACTGGGAAAAAACGTCTTAAAATTTTATCTTCAGTAACAACAGAAAACCCCAATGTACAATGAGTGCATAGATTAAAAGAATTTGGAAAAAGGAAAAAAGAAAACAAAAAACTAATAAGTGAAAAGAGGAGGCCATAAATGATTATCAACAATACAAGACACTGCAGGAGTAGAGGGAAGTGAGGCACCAGGAGAATTACAAACTACGTAAGCAGTCTTCAAGTTCTGTCCAAAAGAGGAAAAGGGCTTGATCTCAAGCAAGAACAAGATTTTTTTTTTAAAGATTTTATTTATTTATATGACACAGAGACAGCCAGTGAGAGAGGGAACACAAGTAGGGGTAGTGGAAGAGGAAAAAGCAGGCTCCCAGCAGAGCAGGGAGCCCGAGGTGGGACTCCAACCCAGGACTCTGGGATCACACCCTGAGCCGAAGGCAGACGCTTACGACTGAGCCACCCAGGTGCCCCCTTTTTTTCTTTTATAATGTAGAATATCATCATGGAACACATGAAAGTATGGGAAGCTGAGAAACACAGCACATCAGTGAGGAATAAACTAGTTTAGAAATGAAACACAAAAAAATAAGGAAAGGTTAACAAATTATAATTCAAGAGAAAATTATCAGGATCAAAAGGAATCATGTAAATCCATTTTATGGATTAGAAAACTGAAGCTCATGAAAGTGATTTGGTCAAGGTCCCTCAGTTTAACTGCTGGAGCCTGGATTTGAAATCCCTGGATTTCAACTCCCTCTACAGCATTTTGTTTTTTTCCACTTTTTTTGATAGAAATGCAAATCCAAAACTAATTTTAAAATTATATGTAAATGTAATTCAAATATAATTCTGGCTTAAACTTAAAATATAGACTTAACAATGATGCCCCAATAAGTTTCATCTTTCTACTATTTCATCAATGACACTGTGTTCTGCATAAATTGCTGTTATATGGGGAAAGATCACCTTAAAGTCCTATTGAAAATCATTTTATCTGCTATTGCAAATAAAAATTAGATTTTTTCACTCCTTCTTTCCTTAAATATATACTTATTTTTTTATTTTAATGTTTTTTTATTATATTATGTTAGTCACCATACAGTACATCCCCGGTTTCCGATGTAAAGTTCGATGATTCATTAGTTGCGTATAACACCCAGTGCACCATGTAATACGTGCCCTCCTTACTACCCATCACCAGTCTATCCCATTCCCCCACCCCCTCCCCTCTGAGGCCCTGAGTTTAAATATATACTTAAATTGTATATATATGGACTAGATAAAAAGGCATTTTTAAAATGAAAAATATTTTTATTTATATATCGTTGATTGAAATGATCAAGCTTTGGTTTCTACTAAAGGAATCTAAATTTGATTCATAAGTTGAAGAGTACCTCAAAATGTGCTCAAATTCATTGGCTCTTTTTGACAGGTGACTTTTGTCTTCTAAGTTTACTTTCCTCTGGCATAGACAGCACGCTTAATGGTATTTAATATTTACTTTTTATTATGTCAAACCCTATACCTAAAGATTTTTTGTTATATGAATAATTCTCCATCTTGCACCTACAATGAGCTAGTAGGTATTCAGTAAATAATTGCTGATTTCAATCATGACTCCTAAATCCAATTAGGTTTAATAAATTACGGTCAGACAACTATGTCACCTACATGACATAGTTTTTCTTTTGTGACTGTATTAGGGTCTAGTGAGGAGAAATTTCATCAATGATTTCAACAAAGATAATTTAACTTAAAGAACTGTTCATTAGGTGTTGAAGAATGGAAAGGACAGAAAGAAAACACTAAGGCAATCATTTTTCAAATGATGGTCACCAGACCAGTATCATAAGCATCAACTGGAAACTTGTTAGAAATGCAAATTCTGACGTCAAGCCCTAGCCTCAGTTTATGAATCAGAAACCCTGGTGATAACTCCAACAACCTGTGCTGTAACAAGCCCTCCAGGGGATCACAAAGTATGCTAAAATTTAAAAATCATGTAGGTAACAACAACTGGAAGCAGCCCCCACTTCTCAGCCTGGGGCAGCAAAGAAAAGGGGTGGAATTACTAAAACTGAGAAGATTAGGGAAAGGCCCTGTGGAGCTGAAACTCAGACTTTCAAGAACTCATCATTGCTCCCCCAGTACTGGTGTCTCTGCACTCAGAGGGGGGAATCCCATTAAGCGAAGAACAAGAGAGCTGAGGAATAGGCACCCACAAGTTGGATCTAGTGTCTCAAGAAGGCACATTGAGATTGGTTCTGCAAGTGTTGGGAAATCCCCAAATTGAAATCAGTGACTGCTACTGGGAAGAAATTACTACTACCAGGGCAAAGAACTGTTGCTAGAGCAAAACTGACAGTACCAACGAACCCATCAGAAGCAAAGGAGAGCAAATCCCTTTCCTTCTCCAGCTGTGCAGTGTCTCATTAGTCCCTCTATTGGCAGAGACTAACAAGGAGCCAAAAATGTTCCTAGAATTCCAAGGACTGATTTCAAGCTAAGAGACAGTAGCACAATAACTGGCATGAAGGCCTTACTTAAAATAAGACTGAGAGGTAATAGAAATAGTAAACATTTTTTTGGTATGTATATGATGGACATTTTCTTAGGAGCTGACTTCTAAGTGGACTTTTGGACTTACTGTACAAAATTATTCCTATTTAAAAACTATTTGTCTCTCCTGATGAGATTAATAAGACACACTTAGGACATTTCCAGAATTTGGACAAGAAACTACACCAGGGGGCGCCTGGGTGGCACAGCGGTTAGGCGTCTGCCTTCAGCTCAGGGCGTGATCCCGGCGTTATGGGATCGAGCCCCACATCAGGCTCCTCTGCTGTGAGCCTGCTTCTTCCTCTCCCACTCCCCCTGCTTGTGTTCCCTCTCTCGCTGGCTGTCTCTATCTCTGTCAAATAAATAAATAAAATCTTTAAAAAAAAATAAAAAATAAAAGAAAAAAAAAAAGAAACTACACCAGGGTCTACACTGAGGTCTCCTTAGCCAGGGCTTAACCTGAAAGATCACAGCAGTGATGGCTGAGGAATGCTCAATACTCGCAACAAGACTTGCTCAAGTCAGCTGAGGCTAGGTTCCTTAAAGTCTCAGTGTCAAGGGAATAGACTAAAAGGCTTACTTACACAAGAAAGAGTAACCTGGGTCCCTGCCTCAAAACAGGAGGTTGGTAGAAAAGTTATTTTGAAGTCATGGTGAAGGATAAGGGCAATACAAACCTGATTCCTCATTTAAGCAGCTGTCTTTTATAAGCCCAGGAAACTAGAAAATGAATGGAAATGAATCAGCTCCTTCCTTAATCTTACAAATCAGTGTTCTGCAAGTTGAGGGTCCAGTGTTGATTCTACAGAAATCAATAAATCTGTGCTTTCCATATTCTTGAAAGGTGGGCACATAGTTGTTCTATATGTTAATCAAAAGAAACATTACCAAATAATACTGACTGATTATCAGAATTATGCCCAGTATTTTGGGAGAATGATAAGATAGTCGTTATTCTTAGGGACCTTCACTTATATCTCATTTTATGTTTATGTTTTGTTTTCTGTTTTTTTTGTTTTTGTTTTAAAGGGTATTGAAGAGTCACAAAACCACACTGGCGAGCCTGTTGGAGATGACTACAAAAAGATGGGAACACTTTTTGGTGAATTGAACAAAAGCCTCATCGAGATGGGCTTCACAAGGATGTATTTTGGAGAGCGAATTGTGGAACCAGTAATAGTCATTTTCTTTTGGATTATGCTGTGGTTCCTTGGCCTACAAGCCCTTGGACTAGTTGCTGTTCTTTGCCTTGTCATTATTTATGTGCAACAGTAAAATATGGCTGAATAAGCTGTTGTTTCACATTTGGTAGCCATATATGTGATTGGTGAAGTTATATATTTCACTACATGAAAGCCGAAAAGTTTGCCTTGTTTCAAATTGTGTGCTGTTTTGTAATTAAATTTATAAGTGGATGTTGTTTAAAACTAAACTCAACTCTTGATTATAACAGGGTTGAATAGACATTTGGTAGCTTATTCAAAAGTCTTGTTTTACTACTGTGATCTGTGCCCACTTTTAAACACCCCACCCTATTCGATGCCAAATCTTAACACCACCAAAAAGTGAGCAGGGAAAATAACAGGATATGGCATTCAAACCAGACAACATAGATCTTGTAAAGAATTCCAATAAAACATTTTAGAAGAAAAAGGATGAAACAAGGACCTAAAAAAAAGTTTTAATGGGAGAATTGTCCCCACCCATACCCACCAAATAACCCCTTATTATTTGGGAAATAATTTGAATATCTATTGTTCCTGCTCAGCCCAAACCAATATAAATGATAATTACTATACACTACCTTAATATTGTGATGAAAATCAGTAAAGCTAGCACATTTTCTAAAGATTGAAAAGGATGTGTTTATTATGGCTAATGAAAGTTAAATGTAACTTTTTTATAATGTAATATTTGGGCTTGGAATCACTTCAGAATATCATTTGAAGTTTTAGACAATTTTGGTGCTAATTACCTTTTGTGAATTTTTTAAGTCTCATAAGCCATGTCCATTGCTGGCTGCAGCCTATGGTAATGCTGTATTTTCTCGTACTTAATAAGTTGCGTTTTTGTTTTTTTTTCTAGAGAGACATTTTCCATGTATTTTTTTCCAGAAATTTACATTTTATAGTTCTTTTATAACAATTATTCTAAGATTTAAAAAAATGTATTTCCTATCTTGGCATGGATTTTTTTCCCAAAAATTGATTTGTATTATGGCTGAATTATTTTACTATGCCTTTAAAGAAAAAAAAATCAGCTCATTTTCTTTGACATCTGTATTGGAAAGTACAGTATTACAGTATAAAACTAAATGCTTAAGTTTGAAATTTAACATCCAATTGTAATAATATTCCTCTAAGGCTAAAGCCACATCAGTAATTGGCCAATCATGTTATTAATGTGTTTTAATTTAGCACTTTGGGGTTTTATATTGAAATAAGCATTTCTTTAAGTACACTTTAATAATAGAAAATGGCTTAGTGATATTCTGGATTTTGTTAAAGAAACTAAAACCTGTACACTTGCGCCTCAGACACCTTCTATACAGACAAAGGAGAGATACTAAAGATAATTATCTAGAAATTGAAGTTAAATAAGAGGAAAATGGGACAATAAGGTATTTTTATCTTTGGCAGGGCAGTAACTAAAATGTATAAAGTATTTAATATAATGCTTTGTAAAGTTTGTACCCAATCCTGTTTAAAAAATTTATTCTCTAAGTTCTCAGTGTCTTCCATGCTAAAGCAGAAAACTGATGAAAAATGTTCAACTTAGATTTCTAAAATCAACAAAAATACCAATCAGAGGGCACTAAAAAGTACTGTGGATTTGTATAAATACAGACCTTTTAAAGTTTGACAAAAAAGGAAAGGACTTTGTAGTATACCATTGTGTTTTTATTGGGTTTGAAATATTTTTATAGAAACCTTTATGAATTTGGCATAGGGCAAGTTATTTGAAAAGATGTCTTCATTTGTGCACAGAATTGTGAGGTTTTTAATAGAAGTCATGAGATTTTGTATATCTACATTAAGTATTAAGAAGTGCATTCTTTTCTAATGCTACCAAGAATTTTAATTTTCCTTTGGAATATAAAAAAGATACAGTATGCATAATAATAGCTCTAATTCCACCAATGCTAATATTGAAAAAAAATTTTAAAGTAAGTTTGAACAGTAATTATTTAAAGTATACTGTCAATACTATGTGTCTGCACACTGCTGTTAATAGGGTATATATTAAATCACATAAAGAGATATTTTGCTGCTATTCTTTCTGAATTTTTTATTGGTTAGAGGACTGTACTATCAAATTGTTTCCTTTGATGGGGAAAAAACAAACTTTGTTTATTTGATGGAAATAATATATTTTCTTTTATGAAATATATTAGAATGTAGATTATATTTGTACCCTGAAATGGAAAGAAGCTGGTCATTTCTTTGGTTCACAGTATAAAGAATTAAATGGAAAATGGTTCTCAATCATTTCAATCTCAGATACGAGCCAATTTTAGAAACTGTTATTCCTTAGGAATAAGGACATAGAAGTTATATTGTGAAGGTTATTAGATTATTGTATGTACTTCATTCATACCACCACTCTCAATTCAAATGGAAAAGGTTAAAATGTACAAGTGAACTGGCCAGAGATGAATAAGTCATTTTTCCTTAAAGCAGAAACTCAGAGTTTTGTGGAATTCAGTCCTCTCATATCTTAAGCTGTGATATGCAAGATATTTTCCTATTCCTGGCCACCAGTCAAATCATATTTGGTCCAGTAGTGTGCCGGAGCCAGCTTGCCCTGACTTGCAAAACACATTATATACCTTTTTTCCCCAGTCTGCCTTCAGTGGCATCATTTGGTAGCCTGATATTGTCTATGAGGGGAATATTTACACTATCCAAATTGGCAAACACAACAAATCAGGGCTCTTTTCTCCTGGCAAGCCAGCTGTTCAACATATATCAGCATGCCACCTATTAGCCACCCTAGAGGTCACATGCCCATTTTGACTTCTGTAGATCAAAAAGGAAGCATATTGAGGCAAGTCCCCATCAACCCATCCAAAACTGTATTTGGATCTTTTCCACGTGGGAATTTTGAATTATGGTTGTTTTCTGACCAACACATCTCTACGTCATCATGTTTTGAAAATCTCTCTGGGCTGTCACTGAGCTGCAAATCCATTGTTCCAGATATCAGGAAATTAATAGTTACAGAACTGATGGAAGGCAAATTACAGCATAAGTGAAGATTTGTTGTAAAGTAGAAAGTTCAAAATAGTCAAAGCTAGATATTGAGCAATTAAGGGCTGTTTGTGTGGTTTGTAGATTATATTTAACAGTTATTTTACAAATGTTTACTGATTTCAGATGATTTTAAATGTTTTTATTGTCAACTCATGGCCTCAAAAGGTCAAAGAAGAGAAAACAGTTAAGACTTTCATACCTGTTAATACTTCTAGTAATAGACTTGGCCAAGGAGAATATAAGGAGAACACAGCCTATTCTCTCACCACCCTACACATTGCCTTGGACAATGTGTCCACTCCCATGGTTTCAGTTACATTGCATACTAACAACTCTGCAATCGGTATCTCCAGTTCAGAGCACCATACAGAATATAAAATCCATAATTTCAATTGCTTGCCCAGCATTCGTACTTCCTTGTCCCTTAGTACCTCAGGTTTGGTATACCCAAAATAAAAAGGAACTCAGCATCCTTCTCCCAAACCTTTTTTTTTTCTTCCTATGTTTCCAATCTCAGTAAATGACAGTTGTCTCCTACACTGCCCACTTATACCAGTCACCGAGTCCTGTCTACTTTACTTCCTAAAAAATGTCTTTAAACTTTACACTTCTCTTGATTCCCGGTATCACTAACTTAGTTCATACCACCATCAACTCCCTGGACTGCTTTCACAGAATCCTAATTGGTCTCCCCTGCCTTCATTTTTCACTCTACAGTCGGCATAATCTTTCTAAATCATAACTCTGATCTCCTTGGTTTAGATCTTTTCAATGGCTTCCTGTTGCCATTATGATAATGTGCTTACTCCTAAGTATGTTTTAAAGGCCCCTCAAGAACTGGTTCTTGTGTACATCATCTCTTTGTACTACTACTGTCCCTTTCCAACACTCAGCTTTACTGAATTTGTTTTTTCAGTTCCTTGTGAGACATGCTTACTCACTTCCAGAACTCTGTATATGCTTTAGCTTCTCTCTTTAGCCCCTCCCCACCAAACTAACGAACACATCCACAGCTTTAAGACCTTTAGACATAATGTCCCCCAGGAAAATTTCTCTGTTAAGTCCAGTTTTGATATTTCATGTGCTTTCAGAGAACCCTGCACTTCCACTATCAGTACTTGTCATGCTATATTGCAATAGCTTATTTCTCAGCTTCTTCCTTTTTTTCTTAAAGATTTATTCATTTATTTGTGAGAGAGAGCGCGCGTACACACACCCACTCAAGTGGGGAGGGGCAAAGGGAGAGAGAGAGAAAGAATCCCAAGCAGGCCCGTGCTGAGCAGAAAAGTCTGAGGCAGGACTCGATCCCTCCAACCCAAGATCACTACCCGAGCCGAAACCAAGGGTCCACCGCCCAACCTATCGAAGCCATACAGGCACCCCTGTCAGCTTCTTCCTTTAGACAATAGGCTTCACAAAGGCAGAGAACATGTCTATGCAGTTCATAAATTGCATTGTGTAACACAATGCCTGGCATATAATATATGCTCAAAATATTTGGTAAATTAATAAATCAACTTCATTTATTCATGTACTCCCTATAGTGCATTAACAAAGATTTAGCATTGGTTGCATTTTAGAGTTCTTTCACTCCAAAAGTATTAGTCTATAATGCATAAAGAAAGTGAATTGATGTATATGTTATCATTTATAAAGTTTATTCACGTTTGATGGAAGAATATTGCTATTATTTGCATATACAGTATTATTACCATACACTTGCATATTTTTAGGAGACTGTATGTATTTTCAGTGTTGTACTTAATGAAATCACTATTTCTCCAGAAAGAATATTTTAGAATACATGTGGTCATTGACGCTACCTAAATTTCATATTTTTCCAGTATTTTTCAATAGATTTTTATCTACTAAATTTTAATTTTTTAAAAAAACTCAAAAGTTGTGATCAGGAATTCTCAAGTATCTAAGCTTGGGTATTTCAGGCTACAGAATAAATCCACTACTAGAATGTTCTAGTTACCCAGATCATATATGTTAATAACATGTATATATATAAAGTACTTTGTTATTTTTTCCAATAAATAATACTCTTTCACAACCCTGCATCCTGAGTCTCTCTTCTGACTCTCTATATCATGTTCTGTGTATCAGTTAGTTGCTACCACACCAAGTTTGGAAATTGCCAAAGCAACAACATACCTGAGTGAATCATCCCTAATGCTGCAGCAGGAAGCTAAGGCCTGATGTGTGTATGGCTTCCCAGGCGATACAGTGTAGGAAAACCTAGCTCAAGATCAACCTCTGCATCCAAACTGTATTTCTCCTTTGTTGCCTTCACTGTTGTGTAAGTTAGAATTATTGAATGAGCTCTGCAGGGACCTGCTAAAATCCGGAACTTAATCATACACATGCTTATTAAATTTGAGTTATCTTTTCAGCAGTTAGAGTTTTATCATTTAGCCTTTCAGCAACTTAATTAGTTGTAAATTTCCTTGATAGCTTTCCAGTGCACCACAGAATACAATGAATTTAATCATAAGGCCACAGTCCTTTTCTCTTACTGGTTTACTCCGTTATTACAAGAGGCTAGGTTGATGGTATATTTTTTAATGTGAGGGTTTTTTTTTTTAACAGAAGAATTAAAGTTCTATATACAATATCCTTATTTATACCATAGCTGTTTTAAGACAAAATATTAAGAGTTATTTTTTGAGGGTAGGGCATGGGATATGTAAAAAATTTTATCAATATTTGAGTATGTATGTCATCTACTGGATGCCCTTCTCTGGTCTGCTACAGTTGCTTCTATTGTATAGTTCCTTGGTTTTACACATGTAATATCAAAATATTTATGATTTCATTATTTAATGTATTTTCAGCTTTAATAGGCACATGAGTATGTATGTAAATGCAACATACAAATAAAGGCTAAGAAGAGGGGGAGGTTAAGATGGCGGAGGAGTAGGGGACCCCTTTTTCAGCCGGTCCCCTGAGTTGAGCTGGATAGGTACCAGAAGCAGGAACATCCACGGAATCAGCCTGAGACGCAGGAAGATACATCTGGATCTCTACAAATGAACATCTCCAGCGCTGAGTATCGAGGTACGAAGCGGGGAGCCGTGAAACCGCGCACAGATATCGGAAGCTAAACAGAAGGGGGAGGGAGCCGCCGTGTCAGGGCGCCGGGAAGCGGTAGCCACCTGCAAGGGGGAGTGGACAGACCGCGGACCCGCACGCTTGAGACAGCAGGCTGAGAAGGGAGCTCCGGGAGCGTACGCGAGAAGGCTGGCGGTTGGCGGGCCACCTGCACGGGGGAGCAGGCGGACTCGCGGACGGCACCCGCGAGACAACAGACTTAGAACGCGAACTCCAGGAGCATGCGCAGGGCGGCTGGTGGGCCACCTGCACCGGGGAGCGGGCGGACCACGGACCCGCACTCTGGAAACAGCAGACTGAGTCCGTGAGCCGGGAGCGTGCACCACCAAGCATCTCACGGAGCTCCGGAGCTCCGGTGTGCTCACTGGATCGAGGCTGAGACCGGGAGCTCCGGGAGCGTCCGCGGGGCGGCTGGCGGCTGGAGGGCCACCTGCACGGGGGAGCAGGCGGACTCGCGGTCAGCACCCGTGAGACACCAGACTGAGACGGGTGGGGCCCGCGCTGGGCGGCTGGCGGCTGGCGGCTGGCGGGGTTGGAAACACAAAGGACAGAGACGCACCGGCACTGGAAGTGAGGGCTGGGACGCCGGGTGTGGGGCGCACAGCCCGGGATGCTGCAGGGTTGAGCAGCACCAACAGAAACAGAGTTAAAGTGGCCAGAACATCAGTGGAGAACGATCCGCGATCCCTCTGTTCTGAGACAGAGGCTGAATTTCAGCCGCTGCTGCTCTCTCAGAAGAGGCATAGCAAACCGCCAGGGAAAGCCGCCAGAGAACAAAAGCCCGGAAATACCGGCTCACAGGGTGCCCATCCCCATCCCCCCTCGCAAGGGACACAGAGACTCTACCCAAACAGGGTTTTCTGAGTACCTGCAGGCAGGCCCCTCCCCCAGAAGGCAGGCTGAAAAATCAAGAAGCCCACAACCCGGAGCGCCTGAGTGGCGCAGTCACCAAGCACCTGTCTTCGGATTAGGGTGTGATCACAANTCCCCCCTCGCAGGGGACACGGAGACTTCACCCAAACAGGGTTTTCTGAGTACCGGCAGGTAGGCCCCTCCCCCAGAAGGCAGGCTGAAAAATCAAGAAG